>NC_059302.1:680924-695924 GCF_017591435.1 Portunus trituberculatus
ACACACACAGACACACGCCGCGTAGTGTAGTGGTTAGCACGCTCGACTCACAATCGAGAGGGCCGGGTTCGAGTCCCGTGGCGGTGAGGCAAATGGGCAAGCCTCTTAATGTATGGCCCTTGTTAACCTAGCAATAAATAGGTACGGGATGTAACTCGAGTGTGGTGTGGTCTCAGTCCTACCCGAAGATCGGTCTATGAGCTCTGAGCTCGCTCGGTAATGGGGAACACTGGCTGGGTGACCAGCAGGCGACCGAGGTGAATTACACACACACACACACACACACACACACACACACACACACACACACACACACACACACACACACACACACACACGCGCGCGCGTCAAAGTTACTGCCCTCTTCCCATCCTTCATTCCACCTTCCCTCACCTCATTACGTGGCGGCAGCGAGGCCTTCAAAACACACACGTCCACGTCCTCCTACGCAGGCAGACACACGCGACTCCTTTGAGAAATATAGAAGTTCATTTCATATATTTTTTTCATTACCTGATCCTTGTTCGAAGTTACTTATACTTGCTTAGGTCCGGGAGGTGGTGAGTGTCTCGTACTGACACTTGCTGTTTTCATTTTCATACATCACTCCGTGTTTTCAAGTTTATTTCTTGGTAATGTGTATTATTCTTTTACTTATTAATGTTTTGCGTAAGTGTAATTAATTAAAATACAAGTTTACATATGCATTACGAAACCATAAAGGATAAATGGGATTAAATATTCTGCATGTAATATACTTAGATTAATTGGCTGCTATAAGGGTACACTAACTACAGTTCGTTGCCAATGTTAGTGTTCTGTCACTTCACTACCTGGTCTGATGTGTTTATGAACCAGCAAGAATAATGACGGGTGAACATCACTGCACTTATATATCAGCCTTGACACACAAGAAAATTTCTTAGCGGTCGAACCAACACAGCTCGTATGATTTATACATACATAAGACTTCACCTGACACTGCATAAGGAAGATGACAGGGAACCGCAGACCAAAGTTAAGAGTACGATTGACCAGAGAGAGAGAGAGAGAGAGAGAGAGAGAGAGAGAGAGAGAGAGAGAGAGAGAGAGAGAGAGAGAGAGAGAGAGAGAGAGAGAGAGAGAGAGAGAGAGAGAGAGAGAGAGAGAGAGAGAGAGAGAGAGAGAGAGAGAGAGAGAGAGAGAGAGAGAGAGAAAGTAGTGCCCCTCTACTTTAAATTGGGTTCACTGATAGAGGAGGTAAATTCGATTGGTTCTTTTGGGTTCACGTCCTTTCAAAGACTTCATCAGGAGCTGATTTATAATTTGACTTGATTCTGGACACAGACAGGTTTGATCTTGGAGAATCCTAAACTTTCTTGACTTCTCTGTCCTTGTTGGATATACGTAGAGACAAAGGGTCGTGGCAGAAGGGAGGAGGATTAAGAGGAGGAGGGATGAGTGAAAAACCAGGAAAAGCACAGAAGGCGTGAGGAAAAGTGAGAAGGATAGAGAAAGTAGGGACGACAGAGAGAGAAGAAGGTAAGTGAAAGAGATGCATAGAAAAATATTACGATTAGAAGCCATAAATGAAAGACAGATACAAAAGGGGCCGCCGTGGTACAGTGGAACCATGCGTGCTTTGGGGTCCGAGGGGTCTCTAAGCGCACGGGTTCGAATCCTGTCCACGGTCCGAGTGTAGGTTGAGCTTCCTCACTCGGGGCAGTGGTTTCCTAGCGGGTGGGCTTTCAGATAGGAGGTACCCCAAAAAGTACCCCCTTTAGCCCAGAAAGCTCACATGATATAAATGAAAAAAAAAGAGACAAATAAAAAAGACAAATGAAGGAATGGGAAAAGAAGAAAAAAATAAAAAAAGAAGAAAAAGAAACGTCGATAAGTGAAGAAAAATGATGAAAGTATAGAGGGGAAAAAGAAAAATAAGAAAATAAAGCAGTGAAAGAAGAGAAGAGGTGGAGAAAAGGAGGGTGAGAGAAGAGAAGGAGAGGGTGAACAAGAGACGCAGGTAGTGATGAGGAGACAGACACCAACTGACAAACAAAACTCGAGTCATGTCAGAACGAGCGTGTCAACAGACGAGGGAAGAAGACACACACACACACACACACACACACACACACACACACACACACACACACACACACACACACACACACACACACACACACACACACACACACACACACACACACACACACACACACACACACACACACACACACACACACACACACACACACACACACACTCTTCCCTCGTCCATCGCTGCACCATTGTCAACCATCTCTCGATCCTCCGTCTGCCATCTCTCTCTCTCTCTCCTCTCTCTCTCTCTCTCTCTCTCTCTCTCTCTCTCTCTCTCTCTCTCTCTCTCTCTCACACACACACACACACACACACACACACACACACACACACACACACACACACACACACACACACACACACACACACACACCTGGCAGCTGATCCGCTTCTCCTCTTAACGTGAAATTCATTGCCTCTCCTTCCTTCCCTCCTTCCACCACTCTCTCTCTCTCTCTCTCTCTCTCTCTCTCTCTCTCTCTCTCTCTCTCTCTCTCTCTCTCTCTCTCTCTCTCTCTCTCTCTCTCTCTCTCTCTCTCTCTCTCTCTCTCTCTGAATCTGCTCTCTAACTGCAGTCTAACACATTTAACAATTTGTATTCAGCATTAGTTTGTCATTTTTTCTTTTCTTCAAACACTTTTTCTTTTTCATGTCTACCACAATGCGTGTTTTTTGCTGCTTCACTTAGTTTTTTTTTGCCTCATTTTTCAGTTTAATTTTTCACATTTTATTTTCAACTTTATTATTCTTGCATTTTTAAAACATTGCTTCATCCTGTTCTTTTATACTTTCCTCTTATTGAAATATGGAAAGAAATGAAAACAAGAAGTGAAGGTTTCATTGCAAGTAAAATTCACATCAATAACTTTTTTTCCTACTAGCGTGTTTTAGAGGAAAGAATCCATGTTTTAGTAGAAAAAATCATTGCTAATAATCGTGGTTACAGTGGGGATGAATGTAAGAGCTGATGGTTTTAAGTGCTTCTTACAGACGTATATACTTTTCTGGTAGAGGTCAGAAATTACAAAAAAAAAAAAAAAAAAAAAAAAAAAAAATACTACATTCTTTTTATCCTTTTGGTGAAGGTTTGGCTTTGTATTTCTCCTTCATTCGTTGCTTTCTTAATTCTTTCTTTTCTTAATTTCTTTCTCTATTATTCTCATTGTGTCGTTTTCTCCTCGTTCTTTTCCATAAAATTTATTCAGCAGCAGCAGACCTGTAGGCCGAAAATTGCATCCATTAGAATTGCTTGAAATTTCCAATAGTTAATCTCAACATAGACAGGAACATTTCCTTATGCGGCGATTGGAGGTTTGGCAGCAACGTGCCAATGAAGTTCCCAGTCTGCGGTAGGTAGTGAAACCTGGCACGTTCAATCCCAAGACTTTTGCCATTCTCCCGATTGTACGCACGGTTCTCAGTGTTGGCGTTGGTGTGTTTATTACAGCCAAATTATCATTAATTCTCGTCTCTCGCTAGAATATCTTTTCTTGATTTAGTCAGGCAACTAGTCAGTCTGTCAGTTTGGCCACAAATCAGTAACCTAACTAGACAGGGATTCGTTCAGTTAATCCGTCTGTACATGAGTGAACGAGTAACTCAGTCGTTAAATTACTTAGTCCATTGATCAGTTAGTTAGTTATTCGGTCACTCAGTTCACCAGTCAGCCAGTCAGTCAGTCATTGACAGGAAATAAGAGAAGTTACTTGAATAGTAAGGATAAATCTTACATTATCTATATAAAATCCTCCTCCTCCTCCTCCTCCTCCTCCTCCTCCTCCTCCTCCTCCTCCTCCTCCTCCTCCTCCTCCTCCTCCTCCTCCTCCTCCTCCTCATCTCCTCCTTTTCCTCTTCCTCCTCCTCCTCCTCCTTTTTCTTCTTCTTCTTCTTCTTTTCCTCTATTATTATTATTGCTTTTTATATTTTTTATGTAATATTGTTATAATCTTTATTAATGTTATTGTTTTTGTTGTTGTTGTTGTTGTTGTTGTTGTTGTTGTTTTGTTATTTTTATTATTATTATTATTAATTTTATTATTATTATTATTGTTATTATTATTATTATTATTATTATTATTATTATTATTATTATTATTATTATTATTATTATTATTATTATTATTATTATTATTATTATTATTATTATTATTATTATTATTATTATTATTATTATTATTATTATTATTATTATTATTATTATTATTATTATATTATTGCTATTTTATTATTAATGTCTTTATTATTATTTAATTTTGTGGCTAGCATTTTGATGCAAACAGAGACGCCGCCAGTCCTTTGAGACGCTCTTTGTGACACAACTTGAAAAAAAAAAATAATATAGAAATAGATGAATAACTAAATAAATAAATACTGTATATATATATATATATATATATATATATATATATATATATATATATATATATATATATATATATATATATATATATATATATATATATATATATATATATATATATATATATATATATATATATATATAATTCATCATTAAATAATTGAGAAATAAAGAAAACAAGAAAGAACTGATGAAGTGGAATGGAATTATTAATACGAGAGATAAATTTATTGCTTTTTGATTCAAAGAGTATTCAACATGCACACAGTGTTATCATCTCGTGCTTTACATTTTTTTTGTCTTCTCAGTTCACAAGAAAATATTACTTTTTTTTAATCTTGTTTTAACACACACACACACACACACACACACACACACACACACACACACACACACACACACACACACACACACACACACACACACACACACACACACACACACACACACACACACACACACACACACACACACACACACACACACACACACACACACACACACACACACACACACACACACACATACACCGCGTAATGTAGTGGTTACCACGCTCGACTCACACTCGAGAGGGTTCGAGTCCCGGTGACGGCGAGGCAAATGGGAAACCCTCTTTATGTGTAGCCCCTGTTCACCTAGCAGTAATTAGGTACAGGATGTAACTCGAGGGGTTGTGGCCTCGCTTTCCCGGTGTGTGGAGTGTGTTGTGGTCTCAGTCCTACCCGAAGATCGGTCTATGAGCTCTGAGCTCGCTCCGTAATGGGGAAGACTGGTTGGGTGACCAGTAGGCGACCGAAGTGAATTACACACATGTTCCGAATACTCTCCAGAGAGCCTCAATGCAGAGGGAAGAGAGACACGAGGGAAAGAAAGCAGCTTACTAGGAATACATTAAAGGAAATGATAACAAAGCAAAGTGGAGAAAGAGTGCATTGCGTTGTATTTGCACGTCACAGATTGAAACACATACAACATTTCACTTGGAGAACCATTGCAAATCTGTTTCGTGTGTGCTCTGGGACGAAAGAACAATATGAAATAACTTTAGTGAAATGTATTGGCTTTTCTTCACGAAAGAATGCCCAGTACTACTACTACTACTACTACTACTACTACTACTACTACTACTACTACTACTACTACTACTACTACTACTACTACTACTACTACTACTACTACTACTACACTACTATTACTTTTTTTTATGCTATTGCCTATAGCGCCTGTAAGTATACATGAAGAGTATGTATAAGAAGCGCTGTGCAGCTTCCAGCAATTAGTGGCGCAGACAATTTCATTTATAGTTTACCATATCACCACCCAAGCGCATCTTTGGTGTAACCGCGTAGAACCTGGGTATCATGGTCTGCCCGATTCCACGCTTACCACCTTATCCACTACGGCACAGCCTCCCTACTACCACTACTACTACTACTACTACTACTACTACTACTGCTACTAATACTACTACTGTTTATATTCTCCTTTATTTTATTTTCTCTTGTTATTCTTTTTTATTTTTTCTTATGATTTTTCTATTTTATTATTATTATTATTATTATTATTATTATTATTATTATTATTATTATTATTATTATTATTACTATTGATATTATTATTATTATTAATATCATCATTGTTATTGAATGTTACATTACCTATATGAAATCTTCCTCTTTTTCCTTCAGACATTTTATTGAAGAGATTAGACAGATTATCCATCACACAGAAACGCTTTCACTCGCGCGCGCGCGCACACACACACACACACACACACACACACACACACACACACACACACACACACACACACACACACACACACACACACACCGCGTAGTGTAGTGGTTAGCACGCTCGGGTCACAATCGAGAGGCCCGGGTTCGAGTCCCGGTAAGCGGCGTGGCAAATGGGCAAGCGCTCCATTCTCCAGCACACCGCGGCGTCATTCTCCTGACGTGTATATATACTGCTCTACCTGCCTGCCCGTGTCATTCTCTCTGAAGAAGCCCTATGGGCGAAACGTAAGAAAAAGTGTTCCTGCTCTCCCTGAGTTTCTTTGCACCACCCACCCACCAAATGGGCAAGCCTCTTAATGTGTGGCGCATGTTCACCTAGCAGTAAATAGGTACGGGATGTACCTCGAGGGGTTGTGGCCTCGCTTTCCCTTTGTGTGGAGTGTGTTGTGGTCTCAGTCCTATCCGAAGATCGGTCTATGAGCTCTGAGCTCGCTCCGTAATGGGGAAGACTGGCTGGGTGACCAGCAACCGACCGAGGTGAATTACACACACACACACACACACACACACACACACACACACACACACACACACACACACACACACACACACACACACACACACACACCGAAGATCGGAAATAATGAGCTCTGAGCTCGTTCCGTAAGGTAACGTGTGGCTGTCTCGTCAGAGACTGCAGCAGATCAAACAGTGAAACACACACACAGACGGCTGTTTGTGACGGGTAGGGAATAATATTTCTAGTTGGTGAATCTTCGATGAGTGAGGTGGAGGCTGGTTCTCTTCTTAATGAGACTATTTTTCATTATAAAACGAAACGGCATATTTTTTTTTGTGTGTGTAGAGTAACGTCATTTATTTTTCATAAATATAAAAAAAACTCTTTATATAATAGTACAAGAACAGTTTTCATCAGTCTTTAATTTGTGAAAGGTCAAACACACACACACACACACACACACACACACACACACACACACACACACACACACACACACACACACACACACACACACACACACACACTCTCTCTCTCTCTCTCTCTCTCTCTCTCTCTCTCTCTCTCTCTCTCTCTCTCTCTCTCTCTCTCTCTCTCTCTCTCTCTCTCTCTCTCTCTCTCTCTCTCTCTCTCTTGTTGCTATAGAAAGTGGTCGGTATCGCTCACCAAGAAAAAAATACACACATGTAATTAATTTAGATAATATTAGAAATTCTTTAATATCTTACAAACATAAAAGCATCTATAAAAAATACCACGATGAAATAAAACACTATAACTAACAGTCCCAAAATGATGAAGATACCCAAAACTAACCCAGCCTCGCGTCTCGTGTAAGAAGTTCACTGGGATCGCATTATTTAACTACAAGAAGACGGAAGAACGATACCAATTTCCTGGCCACTTGTAACTTATATAAGAGAGAGAGACGGGGCAGCTTGAAGTTATCTTTTTACCATATAATTTTCTCCCTCGTTTCTTGGCCTAAACTTTCTCTTCTACTTGATAAAAATGCAGAGGGAGAGTTATATTTTCTTTTAGTACAGAGTTTGCAACGTAAGGAATTCTGTAAAAGAGAGAGGATTAAGAAGAGGAAGGAAAGGGAGACGGGGAGGTGGGAGGTAAGGGTGAAGGAAGAGGCGTGAGGGTGAGCAGGAGGGGTAAATGGAGTTGGTGGAAGCATATTGAAGATGAGAGTAATATTTGAAAACATTTTAGGCCTACGGTTGAATATTTTTTATCCTCTTTAGACTACTCATCCTTCCGTGTTTCCTAATTAAAGTCTCTCTCTCTCTCTCTCTCTCTCTCTCTCTCTCTCTCTCTCTCTCTCTCTCTCTCTCTCTCTCTCTCTCTCTCTCTCTCTCTCTCTCTCTCTCTCTCTCTCTCTCTCTCTCTGATTGTGCCCAGGTAAGAGTTGAACCTTAATTAACTTTTTTCTCTTCTCCGCGAGCCACAAGAGGAAACGTGGCAGTTAGATTAAAATGACACGTAAGCACTTGGTTCAATCTGCTGCCGTGTTAAGCCCTCAACGCAGCAGCAGGGAAAGAAGATGAAGAAGAAGAGGAAATGGAGGGTCAGAAGGGCTAGCAGTGGGTAGTCAGGAGATAGAACTACCTTAGAGTAATTAGTATTTCACCAGGACGACCATCAGGCAGACGACAACATATAATTTAGTGGGTTAATCTTTCCTCTGTTGTTCTCGATCCATAGAAGAGAAAGAAAGAGACAGGGAAAGGGAAAGAGATGCTCGTTTTCTTCATTATCTCTGTCGTGAAAGAGAAGACCTATGAACGTGTGTAATAAGGATGGAAAGGGGCAGCTCTTGGATAGATAGTGCTTAGTAGAGGAAAAGGTAGAGGAGGTGGTGGTAGTGGTGGTGATGGTGGTCGTGTCAGATGGCATTTCTTAATGGTAAGAAACGTGGTCCTTTTCTCCTCCTTTTTTTTTATGTAAGAAATTAATTAAAAACTTTGAAAAAGTGTGTGTGTGTGTGTGTGTGTGTGTGTGTGTGTGTGTGTGTGTGTGTGTGTGTGTGTGTGAGAGAGAGAGAGAGAGAGAGAGAGAGAGAGAGAGAGAGAGAGAGAGAGAGATTTTATTGCTTAAGTAATAATATATTCTTACAATTAATTTTTCCGAGTTCCATTTTATCTGTGGATGTCTGAGGTCAAATTTTATAGCTCAGTTAATCAGATGAGTGGTGACTTTGGCCTTCCGTTGACCTGCAAACAAAGACAGTCACGTGCTGCTTTCTTCAGCCGCCCATTGACGCTCCAAGCAATCCATCACAGCCCCGTGGATTAACCGACGCCTTCATGCTTTATCATTTTTTCATCTTCGTAATGAACTGCATAGAAATCATGCGTCGTCTTTCACATTGTCCTACTTCCTCATTCTCTATCTTATAATCATAAAGATATTCTATTTGCTATTTAGTCTTTTCAGCTTTTTCTTTATCTCTTATTTATTTTTCACATTTCTTAATCTTTTCCTTTTTTCTTTCTTTCCAAATGGTGAACTACATGAAAATGATCTCTGCCTTTAAATTCTCATCCGTCGATATATATATATATATATATATATATATATATATATATATATATATATATATATATATATATATATATATATATTTTTATTCTCACCCTGCTGCATTTTATTTACATGATTTATAATAGTGAAGTTTCGCAAGGAATATTTTACTGCTCAAAAGTGATACCGTGAATTTTGGAGATGAATGTCATATCACTTCCTGAATTATTTGCAGTCGAGGTGTCTGCTATGTACATGTTTGAAATGTGTGTGTGTGTGTGTGTGTGTGTGTGTGTGTGTGTGTGTGTGTGTTAATATCATAACTCTTCTCTATCTTTACGTATAAGTATTCTCAACTAGGTAAAACGTTTTATTTTTTCCACATATTTCTATTCAGTTACGAAAGTATGCTAAAAAATGTCGTTCATCTTTATACCACATAGATAAGAAATAACCGGCTGAAAGAGAGAGAGAGAGAGAGAGAGAGAGAGAGAGAGAGAGAGAGAGAGAGAGAGAGAGAGAGAGAGAGAGAGAGTTTTGTTGTTTCCTCTGTTGACACACTTTCCCTCAATTAATCTTAACTATTGTAGACTTTCTTTTATTCTCTCCTCTTCCTGCTTTCAATTTTCTTCCTTAATTTTCTTTCATTCTTTGTTCTTTCTCTCTTTGTCAGTCTTCTGTAATTCCTCTCCATCTTCGTATATTTATATTAGTGTTTTTATTGTATCTCTTGTTCTTGATTATTGTCTTCTTCAATTCGTCTCTCTCGTCCGATATTTTTTTTTTTCATTTTCTTCTTCTTTTTACCTTCTTGTTGTTTTGCAAGTGTTTCTTCCTTCATATTTATTCCTTTTCTTTTATCTTTATTTATTTTTCTTTACATCAGTTTCCTTTTTTCTTGTATTCATTCTTGTAATTTGTGTAACTAATTCGAACAATGTGAGAGAGTGAATGAGTAAGCTAAGTAAGTGGCTGACTGGTTAACTAACTTACGAATAAACTGAGTGAGTGAGTGAGTGAGTGGGTGAGTGAGTGAGTGAGTGAGTGAGTGAGTGAGTGAATGCGTGATTGACTGACTGATTTTCTCTCTCTCTCTCTCTCTCTCTCTCTCTCTCTCTCTCTCTCTCTCTCTCTCTCTCTCTCTCTCTCTCTCTCTCTCTCTCTCTCTCTCTGCAAAAGCAAGCGTTTATGATGAAAAATATATATCTTTTTCTGAGCAAGTCTGTTCCCATTAATCTTCGGCCTCCCTCCTGTTCCTGTTCGCCGCGTGAGAATCTATTTCCCGTTTCTCACGCTCTGTGTCCGAATTTCCTCTGATCTTGCGCCCTCCTCACCTTTTCAGAAATATACGTCAGACGGAATGCTGTTCATTTTTCAAGGTTTTCGTTCATCAATGTTAATGTTTTCAGATGCTTTAATTTTTTTGCGTTGTTTCTCTCATTTTTTTGTGTTTTCGTGTTTCCTTGTTTTGTGGAGCATGTGTTAGATGGAAAGCTGTTTTTTTTCAGTGTTTTCTTGTTTTCATCTCAATGTTTTTGGGTACGTGTTTGTTTGTGTGTGTGTGTGTGTGTGTGTGTGTGTGTGTGTGTGTGTGTGTGTGTGTGTGTGTGTGTGTGTGTGTGTGAGTCTGTTTTTCTCTGTTTATGTCATACTTTCTGAAATTTGAATTGTAGAAAGTATTTTTTTTTTTCAAGAATTTGCTACAATGGTGTTTTTCTTGATCTGCTCCCTCTCTTTGTTAAAGGTCGACCTAACTCTATTGGTTTGGAAGTTTACCTTATGTTGAGAATTCTTCCGGTTAAAGAATTTATATTAAGAAAATTTCTGCGCAGTCTTTCATTAAAGGTTTTTATATTGATTTTGAAGGAATCACGGTAGGCTCCTCCTATCGTCTTTATGTTTGTAGTAGATTGATAAAAATGAAAAAAATCAAATTAGTTGTTATTAAATTCCCACAATTTTTGTTTCGTTTCTCTTAAAAAATATAATAGAGAGAGAGAGAGAGAGAGAGAGAGAGAGAGAGAGAGAGAGAGAGAGAGAGAGAGAGAGAGATTGGAACTGCAGTATAAGAAATATATAGAAATGAAGCGCAAATACGAAATAGAAAAATAGAGCACTGTTGAATATGTAGATTGGTTTAATTTCGTATATTGATTTTTTGTTTCCATGTTTGTGTTTCTGCTTTCATAACTATGACACACTGTAGGGCAACGAGTATTAGTGTGCATGGTGGGCGGGTGTAGTGTGGGACGATGGTAGTGGCTTGTGTGGGAAGGGTACGGTAATGTTAGTCAAGAGAAATGAACGAGGGAGAGTGGAGTGAGATTAGAACTAGTGTGGGGGAGGGAGCATTACGTCAGGGTAGGGTTGTGGACAGTGTTAGTTAAGTTACGGGGAGTCTGAGTGAGATTTTATTAAGCTGAGTGAAAGGGATAGTGAGGTGGGGAGGGAAGCAGATTCAGGGTTGTAATACGTCACCAGGAACGGTTCTTAGATTTCTCCATAATGAGTCACATTGGAGTCTTAAAATGGACGAGTAGCAGCTGTGTATGTGGAAAAGGTTTTGATGTCGTGTGCAAGTGCATTCGTGTATACACAGTTCATACACACACACACACACACACACACACACACACACACACACACACACACACACACACACACACACACACACACACACACACACACACACACACACACACACACACACACACACACACACACACACACAGTAAAAACAGTGAAAACGCCCGGTAGCTCAGTGGTTAGAGCGCTGGCTTCACAAGCCAGAGGACCGGGGTTCGATTCCCCGGCCGGTTGGAGATATTTGGGTGTGTCTCCTTTCACGTGTAGCCCCTATTCACCTAGCAGTGAGTAGGTAAGGGATGTAAATCGAGGAGTTGTGACCTTGTTGTCCCGGTGTGTGGTGTGTGCCTGGTCTCAGGCCTATCCGAAGATCGGAAATAATGAGCTCTGAGCTCGTTCCGTAGGGTAACGTCTGACTGTCTCGTCAGAGACTGCAGCAGATCAAACAGTGACACACACACACACACACACACACACACACACACACACACACACACACACACACACACACACACACACACACACACACACACACACACACACATATCCTATTAGAAAATTTTTATTTCTTTTAACTAGTGTTTCTTAAAAAAAAAAACTTTTTGTGCTAATGTAACCTCTTTCTTCTTGCTTTAAGTGTTCTTTTAACACCTGCCTGCCTTTCCATTAAGCTTTTCCGATGATAATTTCTTTTAGCACAGTCCGCTAATTGTCTTCTCTTACACCTGCCTCTTACCTGTCTTCTTTCTCTCGAGAGTGTTATATTTTGCATCACCTTTTGGTCTCTCAACACCTGCATTCCCTCACTTCCGGTAATCTTTCCCACTCTTGTAACTCTTTTTTGCCGCGATTCTACTAAGTCTCTCTCATTCACATTGTAAGCCACGGTCCAGCACAAACACTCGTCGAGGCTTTCCAAAAAGGATGTCACTGCTCTTTGGTACGTTTCCTCGTTTCTCCTCATTAAGTAATGCATTAATTCCAGGCAGCGTTGCAATGTACGCAGTATTTATACAACTCATTGCAAATTCCGCCTTGTTTAGTATACATTTCCTCCTTTTGACTAAAGCTCAAAGCTTGGAGTTTGTGTACATATTTTTTGTCTTTTGTCAGTAGTCGTCCGATTTGGAATGCAGTACGATTTCCAGTCTTGATTGTGTATAAATTTTTAAGCGTTATAGTTTGCTTGAGTGGATTTACTTGGGTGTGCCTTCATTTTCTATTCAAGCAGCGGGAAGGGAATTGCCAGAAAATCAAAGCATCAGACTCGCACATCAAAGAAAGCGGGAAAACTTTTTTTTTTTTTTTCCGAGTTCCAGTGAATCTTGTTCTGTTGAATCAATGCCATGTTACTCTCTAATCTCTGCCTGCAAACATTAACACCGACAGTCAAACTTGCGATGTGCCTTCTGTCTTTGTGTTTTGTGAATCACCTAAGGAAATTAAAGCGTAACACACACACACACACACACACACACACACACACACACACACACACACACACACACACACACACACACACACACACACACACACACACACACACACACACACACAGCCTTGCGCTAATACGGAGATAACTTCAATAATCGCTCTTTTGTAGACTGAAAATGGGGCTCTGATCCCTGTAAGTGTGTTTACTTCCCTGCTTCATTTTTTGTCGTCTTTTACTTACCCCCTTTTTCGTTCCACCTGCTCCTCACTCTTTCCACCTCCTTGCCATCTTCAGAACCTGTGTTAGAGGCAGCAACACTGTCAGTCGTTGGATTTATTGAACTACGCACGGATGTCTGAAATGAATAAGGCATGGTGTTTGACTGTCACTTTTTTACTTTTATCGTTAATATTTCAAGTAGTAGTAGTAGTGGTGGAAACAGCAACAATAATAGTGGTAGTAGTAGTAGTAGTAGTAGTAGTAGTAGTTAATAGTAGTAGAGTAGTAGTACTAGTTGGTGACAGAGGCATGGTTGGTGACAGAGGCAGGTGGAGGCGACTCATCAAAAACTGCGACCCCGTATAAAGACGGGATAATCAGCTGACGAAAAGTAGTAGTAGTAGTAGTAGTAGTAGTAGTAGTAGTAGTAGTAGTAGTAGTAGTAGTAGTAGTAGTAGTAGTAGTAGTAGTAGTAGTAGTAGTAGTAATAACAGTGGTAGTGACTAGTAACTGTACCAGGAGGTGTAAACATTATACCGCATCGGTTCATCAAAGCACACAAAATCTTTTACCAGGTGTCAGTTTATACCTGTCCAGGTGAGTGGTGACACTTCTCCCGGTGATTTTTATGAGTGTTAGATTATTTCTCGCTTAAAACCTGCTTCACTTTCCTGTGTAATGCGAGGCACTCCACTTTGCAGTCGTTGCTGCTGCAGGATCTTTGATGATGTTCACTTGTAGCACTAATGGAAGCACAAACAGCAGGTTGAATACATGCAGATGGAATGTATGCCCGAAGTACTGGTTAGCATAGTATGGAGCCAAACACGCTTATGTTGGGGTACAAAGCATGCTGATGCCATATCTCTTCATCATCATTTACGCTTAGCTGAGTGATGATTATTTGAGAAAATGTAAGAGGTGAAACTCCTGCGATACATGAATTCAATGCAGAAATGCTTTCCTATGAAAGGAAATTAAAACGAGCAAAGCGACACAGTGTACGAGTATTCACAACGCTGCACGGCATGTTCTTCCTGGTTTGAAGCTTTCCAATACATAACATTGTAGTATATGTGTAATTGTTTGTTACGTATTAATGCGTGTAGCCATGCTCAGAAGAAACAAGAGCTATAAGTTGCTCTGCAATACAGACGATTGTGACAAAGAAATTAGTACGAATTTTTTATCACTCGTATGTTTGGAGAGCAAGATGTCATATTTTCTAACGTTTATTTGACATTTTGTTGCTTCATAATTTATATACACAACTCTTTTTATAATTATTTCAAACTAAAATTACGCTGCATCTGGAATCACAGAAGGGCTGATGTAACAAAACTTTACTATCATCTCACTCTAACTCTCATAACTTAAAAAATCCTTCTCTTCTCTCAACTCTCCATCATTGACTTTTCATCCTTCTGTCAGTAGCAGAAAGCATAAACATATAGTTCATATAGTTATGGAAGAATAATCCCTAAATTGCGATGGTAACGTTATGGAATTTAAATCGGTATAAAACTGGGGA
>NC_059302.1:698424-718424 GCF_017591435.1 Portunus trituberculatus
TGTGTTTATAAGAGAGACATTTTTCGCTGCACCAATGTCCGCTGAAAATTTTGTCGCTCATTCACACTGTCACTGACTGGAACAAACAACTGTTGAAGGCTGCAAATGGAAGAAAGAACAATTTTATTAAAACAACTGTGCATATAAATATTGCCATGGAACACGTAGATGTGATGTGAATGATCATAAATCTATTTTTTTTATGACAGGAACACGCTCGCTCACGGGAACAATTTCTCGTCATATTCATGAATCTTTTCGATATTTCATAATTTGAATTGATCCGGTTACGTTCTCAATTATACAAGCTATTCATGATATCTTTACTCTATATAGTTTCCATGCTGTGAGTGTCTTCATATCTACTTTTACGTGTTTGCAATTTCCTGAGAGAGAGGAGACTTTTCCTTTCTTCTCTCTCACATACAATAATCAATAGAGAATAGTTTTCCCATACACATAAACTCATAATTATCCAGCAAATTTTACTAACCTATTTTTTCCTACTGTTTTCCTACATCTATTCATTCAGAAGACAGCATACTATGAGTCGGAGGTGGCTCAACAGATACGGACGAAAAAATCTTGTATGACAACTTTCCTTTCTCTTTTAACTTAATGCATTCGTCCTTTAAGTCCTCATCCTCCTTTTCAAACTCCTCCTGGTCCTCTTCTTCCTGTACACTACTTTTACATAACACCAGGACACCAATTCTTCCTTTTCTACGTACCCTCTCAGCCCCCACCTACTACTACCGCTTGCCTTTCTCCACTGTTCCCTCTCAACACCTTCTTTAACCTCTCCTCTTCCACTCACAGACTCACACGACACTCCATCAACACATCGCGTCACATTCTATTTAGACTTTTTTACACTCCGTCACTTTCTCCGACACTCCTTCAATCTCTCTCTCTCTCTCTCCTCCGACACGCGGCCTCATTACATCTTGTCACGTTCATTAATGAAAGGAAAGGTGTAATTAAGGATTCGTGTAGGTATTCAGGTGTGTTGGTACTCTCTCTGTTGTGGTTTTATAGCAGTGGTCTCTCTGTTTCTCTCTCTCTCTCTCTCTCTCTCTCTCTCTCTCTCTCTCTCTCTCTCTCTCTCTCTCTCTCTCTCTCTCTCTCTCTCTCTCTCTCTCTCTCTCTCTCTCTCTCTCTCTCTCTCTCTCTCTCTCTCTCTCATTCTCTTAATTTTACTATATATGTAAATAGTTTATATTGTACATTGTTTACCTTTTTATTTCGTTCAATCTGTCTGTCCGTCTGTTTATCTGTTTATCTGTCTATCTCTCTGTCATTCTGTCTGTTTGTCTGTCCGTCTCTCTGTCTTTTTTTTACCTACTTACGTACCTGCCTGCTTACTTGCCTGTCTAACTGTCAGTCTGTCTTTGTGTCTGCCTACCTGCCTGTCTCTCTCTTTATCTGTCTGTCTGTCTGCTCGTTTGGTTTTCCCTTTGAATGTTTAATTCCTGCGTGATATGTGTAGACTTGATTCTTCTGAATCCTTTGCTTTGTGGAATTGCCTGCTTTGTTTTCAGTATTATTTGCATTTATAGTTCAGCCTGGAGGTATTCAAATGGTCCGAGGTTCAGGCAGATTGCTCTAGTTATTTAGATGCAGAGAATATAGATATGTAAAGAGAAGGACGCGCATGCACACACACAGACAAACACACACACACACACACACACACACACACACACACACACACACACACACACACACACACACACACACACACACACACACACACGAGCTCTCTGTATTTATGTATGTATGCGTAATATGGTTCTCATACCAATTAACTTTCAATTACATTTCCAGTGCATGTCGAGCTGCAGATCACGTATGTGTATTGCCTTATCGGAATATCGTCGCCTTTAATTTCTCTGTATGGCTTTTTTCACTGATTTTATTTATTTATTTATTTTTCTTTTTAACATTTACTACATTATAAAAAAGTGAATATATTTGTTTTCTCTCTCTCTCTCTCTCTCTCTCTCTCTCTCTCTCTCTCTCTCTCTCTCTCTCTCTCTCTCTCTCTCTCTCTCTCTCTCTCTCTCTCTCTCTCTCTCTCTCTCTCTGGTAACTAGAAAGGTACAATAGGAAATGGGTTTTTTTTTATAGTTTTGTGTAGATTTCCCTTTTGTCACGTAGTTCATTAGTGTTTATATAGCGGGCCATAAATTCAATACTTTCTGGTAATTTCCCCTTTGAATACTGTGTTTGTAATTCCATTAAAAATAATCTAATCCGCATACACATTATGGTGCAGACGAGATGGCAGGGGAGGGGACGCATACCACCACCACCACCACAATCACCACCACCACCACCACCACCACCACCACCACCACCACCACCACCACCACCACCACCACCACCACCACCACCACCACCACCACCACCACCACCACCATCAACACAGTCATTCACAGTAGTAGATCTTCACTTCACGACCTTGGAAAAATAACAACACACAGAGAGAGAGAGAGAGAGAGAGAGAGAGAGAGAGAGAGAGAGAGAGAGAGACGGACATGTTAGTTTGAGTGGTAGGCTTACAAGTGCATCACAAATAGAAAGCAGAGAGAAGCGGGTTTCAAAGGGAATAGAAAAGAAAGATCAATGAAACAGTAATGGTGGCTAGTGATGTGCTCTGTGTCTGTGTGTGTGTATAAGCGTGTGTGTGTGTGTGTGTGTGTGTGTGTGTGTGTGTGTGTGTGTGTGTGTGTGTGTGTGTGTGTGTGTGTGTGTGTGTGTGTGTGTGTGTGTGTGTGTGTGTGTGTGTGTGTGTGTGTGTGTGTGTGTGTGTGTGTGTGTTTAGGTGTTCATATGCATCGAACCAACGCCCACACCTCATGTAAAAACAGATTAAGGAAGATGTTTAAACTAATTACAAATAGAGATAGGAAAACATAACTGATTGGGAGGGAAGAAAATCCAATGTCTCTCTCTCTCTCTCTCTCTCTCTCTCTCTCTCTCTCTCTCTCTCTCTCTCTCTCTCTCTCTCTCTCTCTCTCTCTCTCTCTCTCTCTCTCTCTCTTTCCTTCCCTCATTTTCATGCTGTGCAGTGCAATATGTAACAGTGACTTCTCTTCAAAGTGTTAGTTGATCATTTTTACAACATTATTTTGGCCTTCAGAAAACAATCATTTTGTTTTGTCACTCGTGCACATTTTCCAGAAATACACCTCCTGACTCTGTGTATTTATTTATTTGCGGTGACCAGATGAAAAGAGATGAAAGGACAGATAAGCTGTAGCATACATATATAGAGGAAGAAAGTTGAAAGTGAACGTCTTGTAGGTCTCAAAAAAAAAAAAAAAAAAAAAAAAATTAACAGGCAGTGCGACGAAGAATTTTTGGTTGGTATTAAGATTCTCAAGTTACATAAATCTTCAGTGCTTTGCTTCCTGCACTAAATCTTCTTTTATACAAACTTTTATGATATATTTTTGTGGTCGGCGATGTAACCACAAGAGCAGAGAATGGGAAGTTTGAAATTATATAAAAGTGATTCACACAATGTTATATGTTTCATTATTGCAGAAAGTTACAGTCATTTATTATGAGACATAAAGTATTGCTATGTTAACGCTTCACTACAAATTAGCTTTTTCCCTTTTAGGATAAAAACTACAGGGTTATTTACACGAGTTGAAGAGCGCCACTCCACACCAAAACTCTAGTAATATTTGCCGATGCTAGCAGCAAATAAAGGTTTTTTTTTTTTTTTACTACAGAGTTGCTCATACCAACATAACCATCACCACCATCATCTTCTTTTACTACTACTACTACTACTACTACTACTACTACTACTACTACTACTACTACTACTACTACTACTACTACTACTACTACTACTACTTGTACCATTAACACTTAGAATTATATTTACATATTTATTATTGTTGATTAATAGACAAACTGAGAAACATGAAGTAAAATTTAAAATATATGAAGAAAGGAAACAATAAGTGCTGTAAAATAAGACAATATATCGACTAAGATTAAGGACTATGATATATACATAAATAAATATCACTCAGACATGTGCGACTGAAGTGTTTTGTGATATTTGAAAAGCTCCATGTGTGTGTGTGTGTGTGTGTGTGTGTGTGTGTGTGTGTGTGTGTGTGTGTGTGTGTGTGTGTGTGTGTGTGTGTGTGTGCACATATATGAGAGATTAATATATCTATTCATATTTGCATCCCTCGACAGATGCCCCTAACAAACGTGAAGAAGGAGAGAGGTCAGCGTGAAAATGATTCCTAATACTACCTGTGCTGGACTGATAGGTAAAAAGACCAAAGATACAAGGGAACGTTTGTCTTAAAGGGCATCAGGTATGTGCTGGTGTGTGTGTGTGTGTGTGTGTGTGTGTGTGTGTGTGTGTGTGTGTGTGTGTGTATGTGTATGTGTTTAAACTCAAGGGAGTGTGGGAATTCCTGACATTTTCAACCCCTTTTTGGTTTAGTGTTTTTGCCCCTTTTGACTGTTTTTTTATTTATATTTTTCAACAAGATGCTCTCTTCGTTTGACCTTCATGTCCCTCTCGACATTTTACACGATCGAAAAGATTGATGTGTATTGCCGCCATTGGCGTTTTATTTTTGTCCCATTTAACTATTTTTAAAGTACATTTTCAATATGGTTAGTTCAGGAATTTCCACATTCAATTCACTTTCTTTCTAATGTGACTTCCTGAACATAAAAATACTGTAAAAAGGTAGATAAAATAATTTACAAAGCACCTTTGTATATTTTCTTTTGTCTTCTGATTTTCTTCTTTCTCCTTTTCTTATACTTCACTTTTTTTTATATTATTTTGTTTTGAGAGCCCAAATAAAAAAGCCACTTGTCTCTGCTCCTTACTCTTGGCTCCAGACACACCTATGCCTCCAAAGCACAAATATGAATTCCGAAAACAATATATATATTTTTTTTTTGTATATTGTCAAGAATTTTGTGTATACTGTGTGTGTTTTGGTGGATGGCACGAATTCATTATTACATTGTTCAGCATCCTAGTTCAGCTCCCCTCCCGGTGCTGCTGTGTCCTCGTTTTCGCGTAATCCACAGCGGACCAGGTGATGGAACGGCCGCGTGATGAAGTTAATAGTATCCATTGTTTAACATGTAAAGCGAGTGCATTGATATGACGGAAACGCAACTTTAGTCGCCACAGAGAAGTTACTGGCATTCATACTTTGAGATTCAGCCTCAAATTGTTTTCGTGTATTAAACTAATGGAGAGTTGTTGTTTTTTTTTATTTATTTTTTTTTTACAATTTTTGTTTTCTTTTTATTTTGCATTGACCACTAGGTTAATTATATTGACCACTAAGCTAATAGTGTCGCTAGTCACTCACGATACGACTTGTTTTAACGCAAAATCAAGCATTATTCTAGTTAGTGGTTCTATAGATTTATATATTCATTCATTTATTATTGTTAGTTTGGGTCATTAAATTCACTTGACATTACCGTATTTAATATCTTCTGTAATTAGATTAAATATATGTTTCAGATTCACTATCTTATTCTTGGGATTTGTTTTAGTATTGATCATACAATTAACCTTTTAACTCACATAATAAATTAAAAGGAGACTTTTTAAATTAGTAATATATTTCACTCATTTAATTAACCTCGAAACACCAGAACAGCAGATAACGCATGAAATTAATCGCTGGTGTTGCTCAGCTTCGCCACTTATTTATGTTTTTTTTTGTGGTACTTTCCGCGTTTTCAATTTCATGGTGTACTGTGTCAGGAAGTCACGTAATAACCAACACATGCTGCAGTTTACTGTTTTTCCCCAAGCGTTACCATTGCTTCACTTATTTTGCTACATTTTTTTTTAGCTTTAACTCTTCACACTAACACGGCAAATGGATGACAATTATATAGCAAAAAGTAGGAGATAAATAAGTAAATGGTACTCTGTTATATTATGAGCTTTTAACTCATGCACATCAGATAGAAATACTATATATAGTTACATAGACACTAGATATTTGAATGTTTTGACTCCATAACATATGTAAATCAAATGGGTGGTGACCCTTAACTCGTACTGGTAAACTGTACACTGTCCGCGAACAAATTGAAGCAAAAGTGAGCGCGTGGTGGACACAGCGGGACACAACGGCGGCAACTATTGATTATTGGTACTTCACACTTTAATACTTGCTGAGCTAAAGGGATCGGGCTTTTCCATTAAGGGTGAGAGGCAGAGAGTGAGAGGTAGAGGCACCAGAAAGAGACATTACAATAAAAGAGAATTAGAAAATAGTGTTAGCGTGTGAAATTTAAGACACTTTACTTGAGTTAACCTGAAGGCGAGAAAATCAATAATGAACAGAAGATTCTTATGATGAGTGAGAGACAAACTGAATAAAAACAAACAGCAAATAAGAGAGAGAGAGAGAGAGAGAGAGAGAGAGAGAGAGAGAGAGAGAGAGAGAGAGAGAGACGACATGGAGGGAAAGAATTACAAAGAGAAGAATAGAGAAAAAAAAAAGGTGATGAGAGAAGGGACGCGAGGAGAAATTTGAATACCTACGGAATAAAAAAGATAACAGGTAATTGAATAAAGCAGAAAACCTTTTGATTGGAGGCAGTTCCAGGGACGTGCAGAAGGGGAGCCACCCTTTAAAATTAGTCTGCCCTGTATATCTAAAGGGAGATCTGTGCTAGAGGAGGCGAGGGCGAAGCGATCTTACTTACGTGGGCATGGGAGAAAACTTACCTGAGAGAGAGAGAGAGAGAGAGAGAGAGAGAGAGAGAGAGAGAGAGAGAGCGTGTGTGTTTGTGTGTGTGTTTCTGTGTGTGTTCACTAAAGGGTTTATTCTGGCTTATTCTTGCAACTTAAGGCTGCAGATTAAGAGGATTTGGTGTTCGAGGAAGGGGAAACAGCAATAATTCAATGACATATGGTGTGTGTGTGTGTGTGTGTGTGTGTGTGTGTGTGTGTGTGTGTGTGTGTATTTGTGTGTGTGTTTCATTGTTTGATCTGCTGCAGTCTGTGACGAGACAGCCAGACGTTACCCTACGGAACGAGCTCAGAGCTCATTATTTCCGATCTTCGGATAGGCCTGAGACCAGGCACACACCACACACCGGGACAAAAAGGTCACAACTCCTCGATTTACATCCCGTACCTACTCACTGCTAGATAAACAGGTGCTACACGTGAAAGGAGACACATCCAATTATCTCTACCCGGCCGGGGAATCGAACCCGGTCCTCTGGCTTGTGAAGCCAGCGCTCTAACCACTGAGCTACCGGGCGTGTGTGTGTGTGTGTGTGTGTGTGTGTGTGTGTGTGTGTGTTTGTGTATGTGTGTGCATATTTATTGTTACTTTGTGATTTAGTGAGTTGCATGGCTGTTTCTCTTTCTTAAATTTTGCTTCTTTCTTTGTGTGTCGTTCTTTACACTTCTTTTACTACAATCAACATACTGTCCCCCACAATCCCTTCTCTCCCCAACAAGACAGAAAAAAAAGAAAAAAAAAATAACACGAGCGTAAGGAAACTAAGTCACTTTCATACAACCAGCACATAAACAAAATAAAATAAAGCATTTCCCATATACTTTAAAACACTTAATAATTTACTCAGTTAACACAGATTCCACCTCTACTTCTATTCCAGTTCTACTTCACCACCGAAAGCGCTCCTTGGAAGAAATAACTCGGGGGGGAATTAAATTAACTCAAATTCCACGGTCGGAAGCTTGAATATTCCGCCTCTGCCACCCTCCAGCGGGCTAAGTAACTCAAAGGGTATCCAAATATTAAACCATCGCAGCAGGTATCCCCCTCCTTGCCTCCCCTCAGACCACGCTGGGTAAGGAATGGGAGAGCAAGGCAATGGGAGGAGGTAGGGCGGGTGGGTTAGAGAAAAAGGGAAGGAGAGAATCAGAGAGGTTCAGTAGTCTAGTCTAGTCTTGAGTGGAGAAGAGATCTGCAGGAGCCGCTTTATTACTTATTTTTGCATGGAGTTAAGCTTCTACCCCTGAGATACTGAACGGTGGATATTTCTCTCTCTCTCTCTCTCTCTCTCTCTCTCTCTCTCTCTCTCTCTCTCTCTCTCTCTCTCTCTCTCTCTCTCTCTCTCTCCGGGTTGATTTCTTCGTAAAAATCGGGTTTCTAGGTTCATTGCTCACGAGAATATCTATCTGGGTGAAACATTACAGGTTGCCAGTTTACTTATAACTTCTTTGCAGTGTATGTATCTATGTTTAGGTTTACTTTCTAATTTCTCGTGAATTTCGTGGGCGTTTATTCCGGTCCACTGTGCACCAGGAAATATAAGGCTAATGAATCATTCTCTCTGGCTGTGAAGTGAAGTATAACAGCAAGATTTTGGACGAGTTGATATTCTGGGTTATCTTATTTTTTTTATTGTTATTGTTATGGCTACTGTTAATATTGTTACTTTTCGTTTATTTTACGTGTTGTTTGATATTTTATTTCTATTATTATTGCTCTTGCCTCTGCGTACAGAAGTCTTTGTTGTTGCAGCTATTAGAGTGTATTACAGGTTTTTTTTGGAATGTGTCCTGCTTCACACATTCACACACACACACACACACACACACACACACACACACACACACACACACACACACACACACACACACACACACACACACACACACACACACACACACACACACACACACACACACACACACACACACACACACACACACACACACACACACACACACACACACACACACACACACACACACACACACACACACACACACACACACACACACACACACACACACACACACACACACACACACACACACACACACACACACACACACACACACACACACACACACACACACACACACACACACACACACACACACACACACACACACACACACACACACACACACACACACACACACACACACACACACGATCTAGGTCATGACAACCATCAATCCTCTCTTTTACGAAACATCTCAATATTTTTACTCCTCTGATCTTTCGCATCTCGGCCCTCCACTCCCTTCATGACCTCCCTCCTCACCAACCTTTTCCTCTTCAGAGCTTTCCTCGTCTGGTGATGATGGTTCTCTCTGTCGGTTAATGATTGCATAAGCACGGTGGAATTAGGTCGTGTTATGAGTGTGTGTGTGTGTGTGTGTGTGTGTGTGTGTGTGTGTGTGTGTGTGTGTGTGAGTGTGGATGTGTGTGGATTTTACGTGCGAGCTTTATGACTTCATGTTTAAGCTCTGTTGCTCCCGGCGTCTGTATGAAACTCAACCTTTTCTTGTTAAAATGATGAAAAAGTAGAACATGTAATTTTGCTCTCTCTCTCTCTCTCTCTCTCTCTCTCTCTCTCTCTCTCTCTCTCTCTCTCTCTCTCTCTCTCTCTCTCTCTCTCTCTCTCTCTCTCTCTCTCTCTCTCTCTCTCTCTTTTTTTTTTTTTATTTGTACCAATTTACATAGATATACAGAGTTTTGTACATTATACATTACATACTTAGTACAATATTAGGCTAAAGTCACAGTTAATGCCTTCTATCCAAAGCCTGCCTCTGTCTGTCTGTCCGTCAGCCACTCATTCACTGCACACTTGAACTGCTGCGTGGACCAGCAGCCTCTCTCTCTCTCTCTCTCTCTCTCTCTCTCTCTCTCTCTCTCTCTCTCTCTCTCTCTCTCTCTCTCTCTCTCTCTCTCTCTCTCTCTCTCTCTCTCTCTCTCTCTCTTTTTTTTTTTTTTTTTTTAAACAAAACTTAATACAAAGGAACATGTACCCAAAGGCGCACTGTCGTGTGCTACCTATTCTAAGGGTACTACAATCTATTTCTCTACAATATTTACAAGACTTAAAAATAGATAATATACAAGATGGTCAGCATGTAAATGGAGCACTATTCGTTTCACTTCACTAGCACTATTCACGCACTGCACTACACTGAGTGTCACGTCACAAAGAGTGTCAGAGGAGTTGGCAGTGTCTGTCTCCACTTATGTGCCATCAGTTTGACACTGTGTGTGTTCATCTCCTGGACGTGAGGCACCGCGGCCGTGAACAAGTTCCACATCCTGGAGACGCGTCCTGCGAAGGTGCGTTGATGCTGACACCCGTGGGATCGCGGCACCTCTACGGCGTCACCACCATTGAGCACCGTTCTCGTGCTCCGTGCGGTGACTCTTAGAGGATGACGCAGCCCTGCCAGATGTGGCACTCTTTGCACCTGTGCCTTATGGAACACTACGATCGCCGCCACGTCTCTGCGGTGTTCCAGTGAATCAAGGGGACGCTCAGGCTCTGGGTGAGGTGGTAGTGCAGCATCTACTAGCCGTATGGCGCGGCGTTGGATGCTGTCCAGTCTCCTTCTGTGTGTGGCGGCACAGGACATCCAGGAGAGAGCTGCGTATTCAAGGTGGGGCCGCACCTGTGCCTTGTACAGCAGCAGTCTCCCCTTCCTGTCGAGGAAACTGGCGATCCTTCTGAGAGCGGAGATCCTGTGAGAGGCTTTCTTGGCAATGGTTTTGACATGCCTGTCAAACCTCAGCCCTCGATCCACCTCCACTCCAAGTATCTTGACGTCATCTTGGGTGGGAGAGCAGCAGCGCCAAAGACAACTTTCCTGCCATTGCTGCCATGGCGGCTGGGGACCGAGAGACAACCATTGCTTGTGTCTTCTCCGGCGCGAATGTCACTTGCCAGCGAGCACCCCACTCCTTTATCACTCGTAGCTGCTGATTGATGGCCTCAGCAGCCCGCCCACTGTCCTGGCGTGGATAGGTATAGGAGAGGGTGCAGTCATCAGCATAGGCCATGACTCCTGGCAGTAGCTGGAGAAGATCATCCACGTAGATATTCCACAGGAGTGGGCCAAGAATTGAACCCTGTGGCACTGATGCCTCCACAGGCAGGGACTCAGATGTTTGCCCGTTGACAACCACCTTGAGGCTTCTGTCCTGCAGGTAATTTCCCAAGAGTCGTAGCAAGCCACCCTGGATGCCTTTAGCACGAAGCTTTTCTAGTAATCCGTTGTGCCATACTTTATCAAAAGCTCCTGCTATGTCCAAAGCAACCACTATAGTGTCCTTGCCGTCGTCGAGGGCGTCCTGCCAATGCCTGGTGAGAAGCATCATTAGGTCGGAGGTTGACCTTCCAGGTCTGAACCCAAACTGTTGGTCTGAGAGGAGGGCATTGTCCTTGAGATGGCTACACACCACCTCTGCCACGACCCTCTCAAACACTTTACCCACCACTGACAACAGGGATATGGGTCTGTAGTTTTTTGGGTCCGTCCTGGAGCTTTTTGTGTGCAGGAACTACTCGAGCCTCCTTCCACACTGAAGGCCAGACGTTTTCCCGTACACAAGTTGTGAACTTGGGTGAGAGGGGCAGCCAGTTCCTGGGAGCATCGCTTCAGCAGGTGCGGGCTGATGTCATCAGGGCCGGTGGCTTTCTGTGTGTCCAGCCCCGCAATAATCGCTTCACCTGCTGATGCGTCACCTCCACCATGGTGACAGTCTTCTCACATTGCTGGACCAGCTGAGGCGGTGGCTGCTGTGGATTCCCGACCTTCATTTTCCAGCAAACAAGGAAGCCAGCAACTGTGCCCTCTCCTTACTGCTGGTGGCGACAGTACCGTCCTGCTTGCTGAGGGGAGGGATGGATTCTCTCTCTCTCTCTCTCTCTCTCTCTCTCTCTCTCTCTCTCTCTCTCTCTCTCTCTCTCTCTCTCTCTCTCTCTCTCTCTCTCTCTCTCTACTCTTACTCTTCGACAACACAATAGTAACAGGTTATTTTCTTCTTTTCAATTCTAAAACAGTTTCACACTTTCTTAGAATTACACCCTTTATGTCTTCCACTAACACGAAATCTGCCGACGCTTCAGGACGTGTGGTGTGTCAGATTTAGGCGACTGTAATGTATATTTTCACGGGAATTTATAACACTACTTCTGTTTACGAATTTCTCTTTTTCCTGCATAGTTTTTTTCTTATATATTTCAGATTTTTTTTTTTAAACATAATTCCCTGCAATGTATTAGGTCCTGTGTCGATACTTTTCTTTTCCCTCCGTTGTCGAGAGTGTTTTATTGTCTCCTCTTTAATTTTCATTCGGGAACTTATTTTGTTTGTCTTACTTTCTCCCTATCTCTGGATTTTCACTCGTTTATTTATTTGATTTCTATTTCAGTTTTACTCGCGGGTTAAAACTAATGGTCGCTTGTAGAAAAGAGTAGCCCACCAACGCTCCATGCTCCTCCCCCTTTCCCTCTCTCACATCCCCTTTTACCCGACCCATCACACCCGACTCCCTTTCATTCCTCTTCTGCTTCCCATCCACACAAACTCACATTTTTCCCCCTCTAACCCTCTCACAATACTTCATTCACCCCCTCTTCCTCCCTTCCCCAGACCCTGCCCCCACTAAACCAGCCCTACCACCACCATCACCTGTACTACTGTTACCACCACCACCACCACCACCACTGTATGTTCTGCTTCCGTCGCTCCATCTTTCCTTCACCACACAAAATGCTTTAAGTGAGGCAAAAAAGTAAATAGGATGAGAACAAAGCTTTATTCTATCAACCTCCTTCTGCATCACATATGGCGTTTCTTTTCTTTTTTCTTCATCATCATCATCATCATCTTGTTGTTGTTGTTGTTGTTGTTGTTGTTGTTGTTGAACTTCTTTTTTTCTTCTTTTTATACTTCTTCTCTTCTCCTCCTCCTCTTTTCAGCCTTGTGTTTAACATTTTTACTCCTTTTCTTCTTCTTTTCTTCTTCTTTATTTCCTCCTCCTCCTCCTCCTCCTCCTCCTCCTCCTCCTCCTCCTCCTCCTCCTCCTCCTCCTCCTCCTCCTCCTCCTCCTCCTCCTCCTCCTCCTCCTCCTCCTCCTCCTTTTACTCCTCCATCTGAACCCCCATATCCATAAATTAGATCTCCTCCAAACTATCCTCTCTCTCTCTCTCTCTCTCTCTCTCTCTCTCTCTCTCTCTCTCTCTCTCTCTCTCTCTCTCTCTCTCTCTCTCTCTCTCTCTCTCTCTCTCTCTCTCTCTCTCTCTCTCTCTCTCTCTCTCTCTCTCTCTCTCTCTCTCTCTCTCTCTCTCCCCAGAACACTCCCTTCCGCCTCCACAAAAGTGCCTCTTTCCTCCAATAAACCGGGTCTCTCCGTCTGCCGCGGCAACGACACACGGCGTCTATTTATACGAAACGTGACTTGAGTCCTTTGCCAGTACGCCGCCCGCTCCTTAAGACGTTTCACTCGCACTCCCCGCACATTATTCTCAATTTTTATTCTTTTCCGGTGGGTTTTTTTGTGTGTGTTTCTAGTCTCCCACACGTGCGGTAATGTGGGTGCTCCTGCTCCTGGTGGTGTTATTGTTCCAGGGGTACCGTGTGTACTGAGAGAAGGGAAGGAAGGAAGGAAGGAAGGAAGGAAGGAAGGAAGGAAGGAAGGAATGGAAGAAGGAAGGGAGGAATGGAGGGAGGGAGAGAGAAAGGAAGGAAAAGGAGGGAAAGAGGATAAAAGGAAAGTAGGAGAGAGAGAGAGAGAGAGAGAGAGAGAGAGAGAGAGAGAGAGAGAGAGAGAGAGAGGTTGTAAGTGAGGAAAAGAAAAAGTGAAACAAAAGCGCGACATAACACTTTCATTTAACTTTTCATTCTCTTACTCTCTCTCTCTCTCTCTCTCTCTCTCTCTCTCTCTCTCTCTCTCTCTCTCTCTCTCTCTCTCTCTCTCTCTCTCTCTCTCTCTCTCTCTCTCTCTCTCTCTCTCTCTCTCTCTCTCTCTCTCACACACACACACACACACACACACACACACACACACACACACACACACACACACACACACACACACACACACACACACACACACACACCGTCGCCGCAGCTCTGAATACTAAACACTTGATAATGAAGGTCACGAAAATTCACCTCTGTTCTTAAAAGGTCACACGAACACTCCATAAAAAGATTGTCCCTTCCTTGCCTCCTCTGCTTACTTTTTTACCTTCCCTGCATTCACGCTCCCCTTCCATCTACATCTACGCCTTTTGTCTCCCACACCTTCCTTTCCCTGCCTCCATGCACCTTTATTCTTCCTCCTTCTCCTCCTCTTCCTCCTCTCTTCCTGCTCCTCTTCTCCATTCCCTTGTTTCCTTGTGATCTGTACGTCTTCCATCTCATACATGCTCCCACTCCTTGCCATCTTACAAAATTCAAGCTTCCCCCAAATCCTGGAAACTGCTCCTCCATTACATGTTCCACTACACACACACACACACACACACACACACACACACTCACACTCTTACACAGGTTCAGGCACACGTACAGGCACAGGCAGGCACCCACGCACACACGCACACATCTTCATCTCCACTGTAAAATAAGAATGGGAAGAATGTCGTGACCTGTAAAATGAAACTCACCTAATTTTTTTTTTTCTTATTTTAACGTAAGGCTTTTTTTTTTTTTTTTTATCATGGAAGTCCTTTTTTATTTCCTGTGTGATGCAATAAGGGAAGGAAAATGTCTTCGTGCATAGGGTTATTTATTTATTTATTTACTTTTGAGGTTCTTTTTATTGTATTTTTACTGATGACCTTGAAAAATGATGATTCTGGTTATTCTTGCATTACAACTCAGTGTTAGCTGTAATTTAAGTCATCTTTGTAATTGTTGTTGTAGTTTGTTATAGTGAGGTAGTGGTATTATTATTGTTATTATTGTTATTATTATTATTATTATTATTATTATTATTATTATTATTATCATTATTATTATTGTTATTATTATTACAATAGTAATAGTAGTAGTAGTAGTAGTAGTAGTAGTAGTAGTAGTAGTAGTAGTAGTAGTAGTACCGGCGTTTGATAAGAGTTTGATTATTTTTTATTATTGTTGTTGTTGTTGTTGTTGTTGTTGTCATCGTCGTCGCTGTTGTTGTTGTTGCTGCTGCTGTTGTTATTGTTCCTTGTTGTTTATGTCGTCGTCGGTGTTGTTGCTGCTGTTGCTGTTGCTGTTGTTGTTGTTGTTGCATTGAGGGCGTTATCTGGTATCTTACGATCATGGTGTCCCTCTCTGTCGTTCCGTTATCGCCTTGCCCCCACCTACCCAATTATCTGTTATTGCTCCTTCTATAGTCATTAATTACTTGTTCCTCTCGTATTTATCCACGCACGCCGCTCTATGTCTACAGCTGAGGATTATTTATTTACCCTCTATTCGTTTCCCATTGTAACGCCTGTCATTGTTTCCTTTTAATTAACAGTTTACTCGCTGCCTCGTCCCTCAAAAAATGAAAATAAAAGAAAATTCAACACTTCCATTCAAAATATTTTCAATTCACGCCCTTTGTCTTATTCTGTCAGCAGGTAAAGGTGTTCCAATTAATCTGTTACAAAAGAACCTGGCTGTTTGCACCATTTTCTCTCTCTCTCTCTCTCTCTCTCTCTCTCTCTCTCTCTCTCTCTCTCTCTCTCTCTCTCTCTCTCTCTCTCTCTCTCTCTCTCTCTCTCTCTCTCTCTCTCTCTGTTGACTGCTCCATCATCATCACTTTTTTTTTTTGCCAGTTCTGATCGGCGGGGAAAGGAGTGAAGGGTGAGATAATGGCCATCGGGGACGGGCAGATGCATAGTGAGAGGTGGGGAAGCGAAAGGTGACAGAGAGAGAGAGAGAGAGAGAGAGAGAGAGGAGAGGATAATTTTAAGCCGTGGAAGAGCACTAAAGAGGAAGATGAGGAGGCAGAGAGTAAAGGTGGAGTATTTCTAAAAGGTGAAATAGTGGGGATGGGAAGTAGGTTAGGTTAGGGTCAAGTTTAAGCATTAGGGGAGGAATTGATGAGATTTGAGGAGGAAATTAAGTGGTGCAGTGTGAAGGAGAGAGAGAGAGAGAGAGAGAGAGAGAGAGAGAGAGAGAGAGAGAGAGAGAGAGAGAGAGAGAGAGAGAGAGAGAGGAATGGATACAGTGGTGGGTGAATAATACAAAACAGGAGAAGGAAGAAAGACGAGGGCGAAGCTATAGTCTCCGCGCCACAAACCTGCCTCATTAGATCAGCCAAACCAAGCATAGGAGGGACCGGGACCACATCTGCAGTGCTTTTTTACCGCCACCATCACCACAACCACCACCACCCCCACCATAACCACCAACAGCATCATCACTAGTATTATCACCACCTCCACCACCGCCACCACCACCACCACCACCACCACCACCACCACCACCACCACCACCACCACCACCACCACCACCACCACCACCACCACCCCCAACCACTACCAGCATTAGTACTATTATCATGACCCCTAACGCCACCACCAGCACCAGCACCACCATTACCATCAATAGCACCACACCAATTACCAGCACTGCCACCACAACCACCACCTCTACCACTAACATTACCAGCACTATCACTTACACCATCACCTCCATTACCACCATCACTACCACTGGCACCACTACGACCACCATCACCACTACTACTACCACATCCATATAGAAATACTACCACCATCATATTTACCACTGCAGCCACACTACACCCAGACTATCACCACTCCCTCAACACCATCATCACCTCTATCGTCACCACCATTACTATCAATATTTTCTCCACCACCGCTACCACCACCACCACCACCATCACCACCACGCTGCACCCACGCCTCTGCCACCACACCACAACAACACAACTATCTCTTTCAACAGGAAATGATGCTCTAAAAGTTCCCAATTGTGAAATATTCAATAATTTCCCGCTAATGTGCAATGATTAATTATACCATTTTGTAAAACACTAATTCAGGGCGGAAATTATGGATGCTGGTATACATATGACAAGGGGATATCGTATTTTTTGTCAGCTTAAATGGTGTCAATTGTGAGTTCATTTTTACCCTTGTTCTCCATGTCTTGCCATAATATTAATACCGGTGGAGTCAGAGAGCTATAGATTATCGGCCCTTTTTTTGATATTTGAACAGAATACAAAAAGCAAAAAATATTGTAAGAAATTATCAATCTTTGTAATATGCCTGCCTCTATTAAATGTTTTTGTCCTCATCTATAAATTTGTTTGGTCTTTTAAAACTCCATATTCACTCGGCACCACCAATCTGATTATTGTGTCTGTTTCATTCACCTATTGCCGTATTTCAGAAGGCAGTTTCTTCGTATTTTTTTTAATCAAACATTATCAGGAAAAAATATATATAGATAAACGAAGTAAATATCATTAACATTTGCAAGAAAAGACAAGAAAAAGAATAGAAGAAAGATTTTTTAAGGAATAGGGGAAACTGGCCAAAGGCAACAAAAAATAAAAAGAAAACGCCCACTTGATTCCCAGTTTCCTAAAAGATTAAAAAAAAGTTAGCCAAAAAACTGGGACAAATGTTTTGAAACCTCCCTCTTAATAGTACACTTCCATATTATTGTCAAGGAAACGCTATTGTAGAAATCAACTCCCATGACAAATACCTTCACCAGAACCACAACCTGAGCGAACCTTCAGTACACACACACACACACACACACACACACACACACACACACACACACACACACACACACACACACACACACACACACACACACACACACACACACACACACACACACACACACACACACACACACACACACACACACACCTGGCAGACCCTCACCCTCCGCCACGATGGAAAAAAATAAGTAACCCACAAAAAATTCAACATTCCCACCCTTACGAGGGGCGTGACGTGAAGATCCATCACACTCCAGATCAATGCACCACCACCACCACTACCACCACCACCACCACCACCACCACCACCACCACCACCACCACCACCACCACCACCACCACCATCGTGACCACCGGAACCACTCGTCCGTTTAAGTTTATTAGCGCGCCCACCCAGGCGACCTGCGGGCACCTTTGATGGCGGCTAAGCGGCGATGTTAAAGGCAGGAATGAGATGCAAACAGATGGGTCACGAGATTACCAGGTGTTGGGTGTGTAGGGAGGAGGAGGAGGAGGAGGAGGAGGAGGAGGAGGAGGAGGAGGAGGAGGAGGAGGAGGAGGAGGAGGAGGAGGAGGAGGAGGAGGACTATTACTCTATTAACGCAAATCCTTTGAGATGAGACCTTTAGCCTTCCATTTTTTTCCCTCCACCGTTGAGTAGATGGCGTTGTGTGTGTGTGTGTGTGTGTGTGTGTGTGTGTGTGTGTGTGTGTGTGTGTGTCCATCTCTGAGTTAGGAGGGGATCAAAGTAAATATTGAGGAACGTGAGTTGATGGTGTTTGAATTCTCTCTCTCTCTCTCTCTCTCTCTCTCTCTCTCTCTCTCTCTCTCTGATGGCAGTAATTAGATTAACGACCCTCACGGAGCAATCACTACTACGCGTATGTGTTCTGCAGGATTTATAGATTGATAGTAGAGATGTACCAGGAACATTTATCAGGATCAATACTAATGAAAGACCAGGATCCGATGCCAGTTATCACGAAACTCTTAGAAGTGCTTATGATGAGATTACGAGCCTCATTCCGTCGGTTTCAGGAATTCCTTTATGCAGAATCGCCAACTGCCTGTCACTCTTATTGTCCAAACCAAGGGAAATGTGAATAATTATTTTCAGCTCTGATTCGTATTTATATTTTATGAAAGATAATAAGTGTCACGCATTCATTTTATAAAGTTATGCATACTAAAACATTCTTATTTAATGAGGAATATTTAACCATTTCAATACTGGGACACACTTTTACCTTAAGATTTGTGTGCGATTAGACCATTATATTGACATTAGAGAAGGTCTATGGAAGTCAAAAGATTTATGGCCACAGTTTTTACAATTTTAGTCCCCCCACATGAGTTTCTGAAGTTGTGTTAAATCATCAAATAGTAAGCAGAATGAATATGAAAACGCGTCATGGTACTGAAGAGGTTAAAAGGATATACTCAACTATCGGTTGTTTTCTGAGTGAACGATAGTCGAGTTATCCTTAGCGAGTCTTCCAGTAATAGCACTAGGGAAGGCACTTGGCGGAACTTGTTTTCTGTAATGCGGGACAAAAGACTCTTCAGAATTGTTTTCCAATATAGTATACGTAAATAACATCGTCATCGCCCTTATGATCATTACTGGTGAATCACTGGACGACACAGCAATGGCAAGCTTCTTATTTTCCAAGCACATGATATTAATGGCAAAAATGCAGCAAGATTGATCAAAACAAGGACGGTTTATTGCAACACAAGGTTTGCACATATTTTGAAAATAACCACAAAAGGGAAAATATATTACTGGAAGAAATTTTGAAATGAAAAGATCGTCTCTGTTGAAATTACTCTTCTCCACGGCACATCGGTAAAGTATATTAGGAATTCATCCGGAAGTTCTTATCGTATCGCATTCTTAACATTATAAGAGGAACGAAGTAAAAGCCATAAAGATATCATCGAATAAAGATCCTTTTCTTAAACAAAAAACACGAAACCTTTCCAGATATAGCAACGGCCTAGCAACGCTGAACCAAAACAAGCATTGAAAATCCTTCCTGCTCACCTTCACAAACGAATTTCCGCTGAACTGAAAACGAAATTAATACCTTTTCCTTAATTACATAGGATCCTGTTAAGAGGGGAGACTGGAGGACTTAGACTTACTGACATTGTAGAATTGTCGACTTTTGTGAAAACTCCCTCTTCAAAATAATGGCTGATCACCCAGCCGGGAATAAAATTAATCATTTCCTGCAATATTGTGTCACTAATGCATCGCAGCTGTAAACAAAACCTAATCCTTTTACAGTTCATCAAATACTTCCTCGCAGATCAATCTCGAGTGACACAAAACAAATGAGCAAATATCAATCGCACGTTCTGACATGTTTCCAGAACGAGCGAGGCAGTCAGTGATGCGTAGCGGTGCCGGTGTTTGGTGTGCATTGTGAGGCCGAGCTGAGCGTTAAGGTGACTGATTAGGTATGG
>NC_059302.1:723424-725924 GCF_017591435.1 Portunus trituberculatus
CACATTCTTGTCCTCTTTTCCGTTCGTGGCCCTGTTTTTATTTGTGTTAATCTCTCTTCTTCATCCTCCTTCTCCTTCTGATTCTTCTTCTCCTTCTCCTCTTCCTCCTCCTCCTCCTCCTCCTCCTCCTCCTCCTCCTCCTTGTCTTCATTCTCGTCTTTTCCCTCATTCTTGTTCCCTCCTCAGTTCTTGTCCTTGTTTTTGTCTGTGTCTACCTCTCCTCGTCCTCGTCCTCGTCCTCCTCCTCCTCCTCCTCCTCCTCCTCCTCCTCCTCCTCCTCCTCCTCCTCCTCCTCCTCCTCCTCCTCCTCCTCCTCCTCCTCCTCCTCCTCCTCCTCCTCCTCCTCCTCCTCCTCCTCCTCCTCCTTGTTAATATGTGACTTTTTTTTCTCTTTTGCCTCATTCGCCTGTGCTTTTTCATGTATAATTATTATTTTTTTTCTCTTTCTCTCCTTTATCCACTTTTTTTTAATTTATTGCTATTTTCTCCTCTGCCTTTACTTTTTAGCTTAATTTCCCAATAGTCCGTTGCATTCTTTTTTTTTTTTTCTTTTATCCATTTTTGCAGCGCTCTTCCTTTGATTTCCTTCAGTCTTCCAACTTTTTTTTCCCTAACTTTCTCAACATAATTTTCGTTATTTCCGTTCGCTCTCCAGCGGGACTGTCATTAAGAGAAATTTACTTCGGCATCAAAAGTTCCAATATTCAATACGAAGATGATTGTGCGCCAGATATTTGTCTGTCTGTCTGTCTGTCTGTTTGTCGATATGTCTATCTATCTGTTCTTTCGTCAATATTTCTGTCTAATTTTTTTTTTGGGGGGATCTGTCTATCTATCCATCTATTTATCTATCTATCTATCTATCCATCTATCTATCTATCTATCTATCTATCTTTTATCTTTCCTCCTTCTGCTTATAATTCTCTGTATGTTTTTCAGTTTATTTGTGTGTTTCTGTTTGTCTGTCTCTCTCTATATATTTGTCAATCTATCCATTCACCTCTTTCAGATTTTACTTAAGGGTCAAAATTTCCATTCAATTATATCTCACTGGAAAACATCGAAGAAACCTTATCTTAATTAACTCACTCTGCTGAACTCAACCTTCAGTTACCTCACCTGATATTCGTTAACGTAAATCCAGAAATAATTGCCACAAAAAATGCTGTAATTAGACATCTCCACGCACACTGTTCCTAACATGAAAAATAAATAGGTAAAAAAAAAAAAAACGTAACTCTTTCATCATCCATCCTCATTTCCATTCCCACACGTTTCCTGTTACAGTATTCCTTTCTTAACAAACCCTTTTTTTTCCTTCTTCATCTCCGTATACCTGAAGCCAGAAATAAAAAATAGAAGACATGAGGCGCATCAATGTGGTAAAAAGTAATTTCAAAAGCCACATTTAGTTACGCATTTCTCGTCCGGGATTTCACGCAATCACGGCCCGTAAAGAAAGCGTCAATACCTGGGAACCTCATGTGAAAGGGACACAGAGGGGAGGAAGACGAATAGTTGGAGGCTGAGACGGAGCAGGAGCAGGAGTAGGAGGGCAGGCATGAGGAAATGAAAGGGAGAAAGAAGAGAAAGAAATAAAGACGAGACATGGGATGACATAAAGGCAGATGAAATGATGAGACGTTCAAGGAGACTCAGAAGAGGAATGCCAAAAGGATGAGGATGAGAGAGAGAGAGAGAGAGAGAGAGAGAGAGAGAGAGAGAGAGAGAGAGAGAGAGAGAGAGAGGTAAGGAACGACAAAAAGTGGTGGGAACTAAGGAAGGGTACAAGTAAAAAGACGAAGACGTAGGAGAGGAAGGATAACGTGAAGGACATCAAGGAATTCGTGAATAAAGGAGCGGAACAAGATGAAGATGAGAAGGAGAAAGAGGAAAAGGACAAAGGGAAGAAAAGAAAAGGAAGGAAAAAGAAGGAAAGAAAGAGAAAATCAGGGAGAAAATGTACGTACACCCTATAAATGGAAAAGATGAATTAGAAACAAAGTAGAAATAGAAGAAAAACAAGATTGCAAAAGAAAGAAAGACGATAGAAAAATAATAGAAGATAGACGTAGAGTGAGTTAGTGTCCTCTTTAAAATGTCTAGATCCTGTTTCTCTCCTCCTCCTCCTCCTCCTCCTCCTCCTCCTCCTCCTCCTCCTCCTCCTCCTCCTCCTCCTCCTCCTCCTCCTCCTCCTCCTCCTCCTCCTTCCAGACATTCCAAGCCTCCCGCCGCCGCGTCCCACTCAGCACGCTTTCCTGAATGAGCTTCAAACGGCAAGTATTTTGTCGGGAAGCCATGCAGCTCTGATCTTAATCTCTGAAGTTGGAATTAGACGCAGATTTTAAAAGGCTCCGGGCTTTACGCGGTGGTGGCGAAGGTGGTGGTGGATGGGGTAAAAGAGAGAGAGAGAGAGAGAGAGAGAGAGAGAGAGAGAGAGAGAGAGAGAGAGAGAGAGAGAGAGAACAAGGGCAGCACCTCTTTACTAGATCAAGTATGG
>NC_059302.1:730924-733424 GCF_017591435.1 Portunus trituberculatus
AGAGTGCGTCATTCCAAACCCAAGTCTGCAGAGGAGCACCACGCCGCAGCGGGGAGGCAGCCTCACACGGCCGCCATATTGAATCGGGTGGATTAGGCGGAAACTTGATTTAGCTCATCGCGGCAAGAAAAGCGTAAATAAAATTGTGAGGTGGTGGTGAAGGCGTTAACTAGACGTGAATCCAGACGATCGTTAATGGAAGGGGTTATAAGGGACATTGTTTCTGAATATTTGGTTACGATGTTGTATTGCACTATCGGAATTATTACACTGAAATATAAGCAGGAGTCAGAGCTGAGTTGTCAATAGTTCAACAGAGAGGGAGATGGGATTCAGAGCTACGGCTTTGCAAGAACTTGGACAGTATGTTACCATTCGGGCAGTGAATATGAATGATCACCAAAAAAATCAAGATAAATTTTTTGTTGAGCTTCCTGCTTCCCTGAGTTCCGGAGAATGATGGTCTCTGTGCGGGTGTTGATGTTATAAACTAGACTGTAGGAATGTAATACGTGCATACCTCATCTTATTTAGTGGCGTCAAGAGACTTTATATGTCAGAATAATTCATCACATGTAGCTCAGTGACAGTAACGCTGTGTAAGTCAGACAGCATTTCGTAAGGTGCCACCAACACAAGCACGACGCTCAACGCTCGTGACATACTGGTAATTTTTCTTACCTGCACGGAATCTGACACAAGGCACTGAAATATTGCTGAAAAATACCTCGAATATCATAGTTATTTGACTGGGAGAAAGATGGATAGGAATTTGCACCGTTTTCTCTAGTGGCACGTGGTATACAGGCTTAGAGAGAGAGAGAGAGAGAGAGAGAGAGAGAGAGAGAGAGAGAGAGAGAGAGTAGTAATATATTGTGACACACGTGTGATTTATATCCGTGGTTTCAGTATTTTTGTGTGTGAAAAATATTCATAAGATTAATTAAGTTACTGTTCAGTTATGTATTTATGCAGAACTGTACGGAGGTTGTGTGGGAAAAGTTGATCTTGTTTATGAATCATGATTAAAATTGTTGTTCACTCTTTCGACCTCCATTCTTTTATCGCCGAACATTTGTATTATAAATTGATGTCTTATTTTTTCCATCCTGTCTGTTTACCCATCCAACACACACACACACACACACACACACACACACACACACACACACACACACACACACACACACACACACACACACACACACACACACACACACACACACTCTCTCACTCTCTCTCTCTCTCTCTCTCTCTCTCTCTCTCTCTCTCTCTCTCTCTCTCTCTCTCTCTCTCACACACACACACACACACACACACACACACACACACACACACACACACACACACACACACACACACACACACACACACACACACAGAGAGACAGACGCACATTCCTTCATAAAGCATAGAGAGAGAGAGAGAGAGAGAGAGAGAGAGAGAGAGAGAGAGAGAGAGAGAGAGAGAGAGAGAGAGAGAGAGAGAATTGCTGATAGTAGGCAGTGGAATAATTAATAGGCGGTGCTCTCCTTTAAAGCATTGATGGGTGTAACTGATGGTGATTTGGCACAGTAGTAGAAATCACTGCATGAAAGTAGCAAGTGAAGTGTCTCTTAAAATGTAATGTTGTTAGGAATGAATTTAGTAGTGAGGTAGATTGCTTGAATATCACGTGTAACAAATTTCATTAATTTAACGAAATGTATTTTGCAGCTTCTGACTTTCGGTTCCAATGCTTTTACTCTCTTTGATGTCATTTAAAAATCAGAACTGTCACTCGAATTCAAATCTTTTATTCTCTTAAAGCTACGAAATTAAATACAACACTCTTTTAGTGCCTTTCGAAGCTGTAACGTCATTGTAGGAGAACCATTAACAATTGACCTTTGATGGAAGAGAAATACTTTTCAGGTAAATATATTCGAAATGTTTCCTCCCTTAGAGTAGCTTCACGTGCTTTCGAGATTGACCCGGAACGCCCACTACTGCAGGCTTGCCATTCATTAGCGACCGCTCAATAATGATACAGAAGCTGATTAAGTTCCACTCCAGAAACCTTCATATTCTGTAACAAGGCTACTCACTTTCCTCCTTCATGCTTTCGTAAATATTTCGCTGTTATTTGCCGTATAATGTTTTTGAAATAGAACAAACAGGCAATCAGAAAGAGAAAAAGACAAAGCCACGCCGATTGAGAGAAGCAGATTACCAAGAAAGACAGACGTAAGGGACACGAATAAAAGTGAAACAAGCAACCATACGTCCATCCATCCCTTCAGACAGACACCCAGCCAACCAGTTAGCCAGAGACAGACAACCAGACAAGCAAACAAGTCGTGACCCGGTGCAATAGAGAGAAGCATGGAGTGAGTGAGCAGCGAACATGAGGTCATCTATAGACAATAATTAAGCACATGCATATCATTATCTCTAAAATTAATGGGCTCGCTGGCACTTGGCTACGGAAGATAAATTGCTCAGTTAGCTGTATGAATAC
>NC_059302.1:738424-765924 GCF_017591435.1 Portunus trituberculatus
GCATGTCTGGCCACCCTTTCCCCTCTTCTCTGCCGCGCTAAAGGGAATGATTATATCCTTTATATATTGACTGGTTCATTGACTGACTGACTGACCGACTGGCTGACTGACTAACTGTATGGCTGGTTGGTTCTTTGGCTGGCTGGATGGGTGACTGGCTGGCTGGCTGATTTGCTGGCCTACAGTATGGATAATTAAATGGACTATTTGATTTACTAACTAACATAATGTCTAAATGATGACTGACTGACTTGTGTACCTGACTGACTGACCAATTGATATACCTGACTGACTTACTGATTTGCTAAATATTAACTATCATCACGACTAGTTACTGACCGATTGACTGACTGGCAGACTGACTAAATCATGCACTGACTAACAGAATTAAAGACTTGTGAACTGACTAACTAACAGACTCAATGGATACTTAATAACTAAATGACTTGTTTACTGAACGACTGATGGTCCCAATAAGTTTAATGCGTATTTGTGTGTTGGCTTATCTATTAATTTATTTAGTTTATGTTTAAAGGGAAGGAAACAGATAGATGGTTGGTTATACGAAGATAAGAAAGGAGAGAAGATGGAAGAGAAGGGAAGGGTGAGGGAGGAAAGACAAGGCTAGAATTATGAAAGAGAAGGGAAGGGTGAAGAGAGAGAGAGAGAGAGAGAGAGAGAGAGAGAGAGAGAGAGAGAGAGAGAGAGATTGTTTCTATTTTTCAAGTTATTTCTAAATACACAAATAAACGAAACCTGTGTGTGTGTGTGTGTGTGTGTGTGTGTGTGTGTGTGTGTGTGTGTGTGTGTGTGTGTGTGTGTGTGTGTGTGTGTGTGTTGTCTCTGTCTCTGTCTCTGTCCTGTCTCTGAGACATTCCCGTAGTGGTAGCATAGTTACACATTCATCCTTTGTTTGTATTCCTTTGTATTCCTCCTCTTCCTCTTGCTTTTCTCCTTCTTTATCCTTCCTCATTCTTCTCGACCTGATTTGCATCTTCCTCTTTATTCGCCTCTCCGCCATATCTTCCCATTTATCTTCCTCAGCCTAATTTTCTTCTTTCTTATTATCTTTCCTTCCTGCTGTATTCGCCTCTGCTCCTCCTCCTTTCCTCCTCCTCCTCCTCCTCTCCTCTGCTGCCTCCTGTCCTCCTCCTCCTCCTCCTCCTCCTCCTCCTCCTCCTTCTCATCACTCCTAATGCAAACGACGGGCATTTCATCATACGCATTGGCGCCATTTACCGGCGAAAGTAGAGCTCTTTTCTATTAATTAAATCAGGATAGAGGCCGTGCAGATGAAATTTTTCTTTATATAATTATTTTTCTTTACCTAATCTACCTTTCATGTATTAATCTCTCTCTCTCTCTCTCTCTCTCTCTCTCTCTCTCTCTCTCTCTCTCTCTCTCTCTCTCTCTCTCTCTCTCTCTCTCTCTCTCTCTCTCTCTCTCTCTCTCTCTCTCTCTCTCTCTGTCTCTCTCTCCCTCCCTTAACTCGTCTACTATGCATTGCGAATAAATCAATGCCTCCTCAATTTAATCTCCCTTTCCCACTCCCTCTCTCCTCTACTATCTTGTCCTCTTAGGTACTCACAAGGATATCCTGACTGGTGACCCTTAGTGGTGACCCTAACTGGTGACCCAAACTGGTGATCCTGACTGGTGCCCCTGACTGATGACCCTAGGCTGATCACTGCGTTTTCCTTCCCCCGTGGATGTAATAGGTGGAGGGCTTGGAATAGGAGAAGGATAGAAAGAGGGGAAGAGATAGATGGGGATGAGAGAGAGAGGGAGAGGAGTGAGAGGAAGAGGGAGCAGTACTAATGGGATGGAGAGAGTGGGAGTGTGTGTGTGTGAGGGCGAGTAAGGTGGAAAGTGAGGAAATCAGGAGGAAACGGGAGGGAAAACAAAGGTAATGGCATGGAGAGAGAGAGAGAGAGAGAGAGAGAGAGAGAGAGAGAGAGAGAGAGAGAGAGAGAGAGAGAGAGAGTTTGGTAGTGGGAGAAAGAGCCAGGAGAAGTCAGACGAAAGATTGGAAGATAGAGAGTTTAGTGAGAGGAGAAAAAGAGGGACGAGGAGGAAAAATAAGAGGAGGAACTGCAAAAAAAAAAAAAGGAAGAGGCGAAGGAAGAGGAGGAGGAGTAGAAGAAGAAGGTGGCATAGTGTCGGCGCCATTACCTTCATCGGCAGTAACGAGTCCCTCTTTCTGGCGACTGACGGTTTGTTTGGCGTGTGGAGAAAGGGGGAGTGGACGAGCCATGGGGTGGGGAAGACAAGGCGGGAAAAAGTAAGTTGAAAAGAGGAGCTGTGATGTCAATACCATGTCACATCAGAGAGAGAGAGAGAGAGAGAGAGAGAGAGAGAGAGAGAGAGAGAGAGAGAGAGGGAGAGAGAGTACTAACACAGAAATCACGTGAAGAATTGTTTGTCGCCATACGCACTGCTATAAATGAAAAAAAAAATAAATACACAGACCAAACTAGTAAGCAAGTTGGAAGAAAACGAATATCATGGAAGTCAGAAACAATAAAACGAACATTTAATGGAGGGATAACAAGGAAAACATGAAAAATGAAGGTATAATAATGTGAAGGGACTAAGAAGGAAAAAGAACAGATAGAGAGAGAGAGAGACATAAACAGACACACACATATTCATACACCAAACTCGCCTTAAGGTAGAGAGAAAGAGAGAAGGAGAGAGAAAAAAAAGTTAGAGCAGGATGTACATGACCAGAAACACGAGAAAGTGACTTGTCTCTCGGGGCGGATCTTAGAAACAAAAGCATATCAAATGACCCACCCAAAAAAAAACGCCACAAAAAGTACTGAAGAAAATAGAGAAGCGAAAATAGAGGGAGCAAAAATCAGAGACTAAGGAGATGGGATGAGATGAGAAGAGAACCAGACGAGAGAGAGAGAGAGAGAGAGAGAGAGAGAGAGAGAGAGAGAGAGAGAGAGAGAGAGAGAGAGCATGAAATAGTGATAAGCTAAGAGGATGGAACGAAAGGGACGAAAAGGGAAATGAAAGTAATGGAAGGAGAGGTTGAAATAAAGGGTGATAAAAATAGCATTAGAGAGAGAGAGAGAGAGAGAGAGAGAGAGAGAGAGAGAGAGAGAGAGAGAGAGAAATGGACTTAACTAAGGAGGGAACGAGAAAGAAAAATGACGAAAGAGAGACACCAAATAGTAAAGAGGAGAAGGGGGAAGAGAAAGAGAAGTCAGAGAAGTAGTAAACGAGAAAGAAGGAAAAATTACGAAGAAGGGGAAAGAGGACGAAGGCATGGAAGAGGGCAAAGGGGTCAGGAGGAGGAATGAAGGAGGGAGAGAGAATGAAGGAGAGAGAAACAGAGGAGAAAAGAAAATAAGGAAAAGAAAGAGACACGTGAGGGTCAGACGGCCATTCACTGTGAAAAGAAAGTATGAATGAAGGAAAAAAAGAGACGAAGGAAGTAAAGAGTGATGAATGGAGGGAATGAAAGATGGAGGAAGGGAGAACAATGAAGGGAGGGAGTGTCGGGGCTGCGCTGATGAAGACGGAGGGACAGCAGAGAGGAGTAAAGTTTTGGAAGAAAAATAAGGTTGAATTAGTTGTGACAAAAATAATTAATGGTAGTGAAAGGGAATAAGTATTAATAACCTTGCCACTGATGAAGACAAAGGAAACAGAGACGAAGAATGACGTCTAGGAAGAGGATTGGAGTTGGTTCGATAAAATATGATTAGAAAAATGTGTATGTAAGTTATGTTTCTTTCAAATTTGTATTCAGATATGGATTTTATTAAGTGAAATTGTAGAAAGTATCACCTAAATATAAATGAAATCTTAAAACGTGTTCTAAATTGTCTTTTTTTTTTTATTATCGTCTGAAAAGTACAACGGTGTTTTAATCAGATTCTAGTTTTTTTTTACTGTTTATATATATTAAGACATCAGCAATAGTATCTCATATCGGCTATAGTAGAAATGAAAGATGATAGAAATCTACCTTATAGACATCAAGAAGAAGAAATAACAAAAATAAAAAAAAAATTGAAAAAGAGAAAAAGTGTAATAAAAGCACAAGAAAGATAAAAAGATTAAATAAAGAAAATTACATGTATATATGCATCTTGATTGGCAATTTCAGGGCAGATGGATGATCAGCATTTTAATGAAACAATTTATACGCGATACTCAATCAGTGATCCAGACACAAATAAATTCATTGAGTTAACCTCCTTCCCCCGCCTGATGGTCCCGTTACTGGCTTAACTAACTGGAAAATGTTGCTTACATGCGAGACTCGCGAGGCGATACATTGAGATCACACTTTATGGCTCTCTTTGGTTTTATAGGCCCAACCTTTAGCTTGTGTGCAATTGTTCTCTCACACCGATGACTTTCTTGCGCCTCTTTCACCTTGGCATTGTTCATCCAGTATCCAATAAATATCAGTGTTGGTGCCTCACGGTAATTGCTTTGCTGACTGAAACCTCACAACTTTGTCCAATTTAGTAACTCGAACTGTTACTTTCTGAAGAAAATTGTGAGGAGAAGCCTTTTTCCATACGATGAATTAAAACAAATAATTCGTATAAAGAAAAGCATTCATATTTACACTCAAATTATCAGTTATTTTTATATCAATAGTGAAAAAAAAGATCAGTAGAAGCCTTTTTTTTTATTATATAATATGAATTCAACAAAAACAACAAAAAGATTCGTACATCAGAACGAAGCTTTTGACTGTAAACAAGTTGACGCCAGTTAAGAATGACTAATACTCGTACTGAGAGCCAATGATCCACTTCATCTGTATGCAAAAGTAATCCTACTGATATTTTAATCTGGAGACTTGACTCGACAATTACGCCGCGCAACAAACAACACAGGGAAGCGGCTCGGGATGGAATGCAGAGTGGGGATTACTGAAAAGATCCTGCCATTAGCAAGAAGAAAACGAAAGACTAGGCAAAAAAATAGCTGATTAAAAAAAATTAAATGAAGTGAAACATAATAAAAAAGAAAGTAAAAAGAACAAGGCAATGAAATTAAAACAAAGAGAATAAGAACGAGAGTAAGAAAATCCAAGATGATAAATAAGAATAAACCTCCAAAGGAAAGAGTTGAAGAAAAGGGAGAACACATTAACAATACCACTAAGAAGAAACACGAGAAAAACTACAAACCAGTGGAAGAAAATTGAAATGAACTTGTTTTGGTCGTTCAACATGCAGAGTACCACATGTACGAATTGTTTGCATGCGTTTACAGATAGGAAAGACTTCAAGGTTAAATTAATTACTAATTCTCTAAGCAACAGAATTATAGACAAGACTGCAGTTCAACAATATTATAGTGTATATCTCTTGAAAAAAAAAAATAGTTAGAGACAACAAGAAGATCGAAAAACACAACAATGAAAGAAATATAAAAAAATGGAACGAGAAAAAGAAAAAAAAAAAAAAACATGCCAGAGAAAGAAAATGGATCAAGATACATAAAAAGACACTCCATTGAAAAAAAACAACTGAAAATAGAGGTCAATATATCTTAAGAATCCCGTGATGTACTATAAGGCAAGTCATGAGGCGCCAGCACTCGGAGGGACCAAGGCAGGAGCAGCAGGAGCAGGAGCAGGAACAGCAACATCGCCATGAGGGAACCGCCTGTAGGAATAAACACACTGATGGAGGGCGGGACAATGGGAGGGAGAGGTTGGATCTATCTGGAACAAACAATTCGTGGGGCGCAAGGAGGAACTTAATTGAGAGAGAGAGAGAGAGAGAGAGAGAGAGAGAGAGAGAGAGAGAGAGAGAGAGAGAGAGAGAGAGAGAGGTTGAGATGGAGGGAAGGAGGGGGAGATGAAAAGGAAAAGGGGGACAAACAGGCAGACTTGTCATTGCGTTGGGTCGCTTAATTAATGCCGAAAACAGCTCCTTTGTAAGTCTCACTCGCAAATTCAATTCAGTGATAATTAGTGACTGAGCAACATGGAGAGAGAGAGAGAGAGAGAGAGAGAGAGAGAGAGAGAGAGAGAGAGAGAGACGTGGGGAATGTGTTTGGCTGCATAATCTATATAATAATGATGATAATGATAACAATCATCTGTTTGTTCATTAGACAGTTACTCGACAGAGTTTAGAAATTTATAGTGTGTGTGTGTGTGTGTGTGTGTGTGTGTGTGTGTGTGCGTATGAAATTTCAAAGACTATTGGTCACCGTAACAGGAAGAGCCGAACAATGTTAACACAGCTGTTCTTATCTAACTATTATGTCTTGCACTTTTCACTATCATAACTCATCACCTTCACCTTCAGTACCACCACCACCACCACCACCACCACGTTACTAATTTTCTTTTATATATATAAGAGAAACACTGGCCAACGGAGAAGGAAAGAACGAAAAACAGGCAAACTGAAGAATCACAACTAAAAATAGAAAATAAACGTTTACATCTCACAAATAATAATAAATACATAAACTGGGAAGTGGATTACAGAAAACACAACTGGAGAAATGGTACAAAAACATAAACACTCTAACGAACTTGCTTATCCACTCCAAAAAGACCCGTGAGTCCTTTCAATGTTGCCTCCTACACACACTCGAGCAAGAAAGAGAGAGAAAGCGAAGGGTGATTGAGGCAAGTGAACAGAAAACACGATGGAGTCACTCATTCTTTCCTGCAGTATAAGATTTATGTTTTGTGTGCTGGATTGGGGTATTGGGTCAGGATTTAATAGGATGAGTTCAGGCGAGTGTGTGTGTGTGTGTGTGTGTGTTGTGTGTGTGTGTGTGTGTGTGTGTGTGTGTTTTCAGTTGAGCTCAAAGCATACCATCCATACATCGGTAAATCCCTCTCTGATTGGAAATTGATCGGAAACTCTTGCATGTGTGTGTGTGTGTGTGTGTGTGTGTGTGTGTGTGTGTGTGTGTGTGTGTGTGTGTGTGTGTGTGTGTGTGTGTGTGTGTGTTTGGGGCAGTGGTAGGAGACGACATCTAATCCTGTATCGTGACTCTCTCTCTCTCTCTCTCTCTCTCTCTCTCTCTCTCTCTCTCTCTCTCTCTCTCTCTCTCTCTCTCTCTCTCTCTCTCTCTCTCTCATTTTCCCTTTCTTTTTAAATTTCTTCTTTTCCTGAGTCGTTGTTGTATCTTGTCTCCTTCCTTCCACCGCTTCCTCCCCCATCTACTTCTTTTTACATGAAACAAGTCCACTCACACAAAACTCTTAATACCTCCCCTCTTCACCCTCTGTTGTTTTTCGATCTGCTCAGACACAGACTTTGACTCAATAATCTTATCTTTATAGTCTCATTTCAAAGATCTCAATTAATTAATACATTTACTCTTTAATTTCCTTTCACTGGTAAACTCTAAAGCTATCTGTTTGCTTAACTTTTCCCCTTCCCATGGCTTGGATTGTTGCAAGAGAAGAGTATCTGAAAGTGAAATAGATAATCCAGTTCCTTTTTTTTTTTATGTGTATATTTTTTAAGGCATTTAATTTTTAGTGTTGTGTCCTTGGTTGGTTGACATCTCTTCCTCTGAAATAAAGAAAGTGTACTAAACTAGTTATATTCTCCTTTTCCCTCTTTCTCTTTTCATCTGTATCTTCTAACAAATGCACAAAGAAGGAAAAGAACGGATTAAAAAGAATAGAGAAGGAAAAGAAAGCCTGCGCATTATCTGTACCAATATACGTATATATCTCCATTCATACTTAAATATTAAATCTTACTAGCAAAACTTCACCTCATCAACACGAGTTCTCAAATGAAGTAGAGAATAATGCACATAAATAAATAACTCATATCTCTCTGGCGTCATTTAATCTCATTTTGCGGTATTCATTCAATCTACCAGTCAATTAATACCTCACCTCTGGACGCTTCATACACACTGTTATCTGGAAAGTTTTAACTCCACCTATTCACTATTTCACTAAGTCTTGTCGTCCTTACTGCCCTTTCCTTAATACCTTTAGTGGAGCGTCGCGTGACTTTTGAATGTCATATCCCAGATTTTGCCACTTCCCATTTATTATTTGTTTTTTTTTTAGATGTCCGGCTCGTTTTTCCTTCCCCAGCATGACATTACCGAGGCATTTTCTTTATTCAGTGTGTATATTTAGCCCTGCCGTGCCCTTCCCTGCCTGGCGTGGTAGAAAATAGAAAATTAACATATAAATAAGGTTAATCTCAGGCGACTAAAGATAACACAAGTTCAAGGGTAAAGAATAGAGTATGTTGCGCATCTGTCCTTCACTTGTCCACCAGGAGGGTGACTCAACACAACGCTTCTCATTCAGGAGTCGAGGAATTATTGCAGTGTTTTCTTTTACTCCTGCAATTCGTGTTGTTTTGCCAGCTCATCGAAAACTCAACATCCGTCATTGTATAAATAAGATATTAAGAAAAGTCCTGATTCCCGGAGCATCCAACGCAGAGGTGTGGGGATTTTAAAGTGTGTGTGTGTGTGTGTGTGTGTGTGTGTGTGTGTGTGTGTGTGTGTGTAAGAAGAGTGGAGATGCTATTAAGCTTCAAATCACGGCGTGGGAAAATGCGTGCCTCGTCTGCGATTTTGTTGTTGTTGTTGTTATAGGTAGGTGGGTAGGTGGTGGGGTCGTGGTGGTGGTAAGAAATGATGGTCAACGGTAATTTTTTTTTTATCTCTCGCTTTCTTTAGTTATCATCACCATCATCATCATCATCAACATCAACATCATCATCATCATCATCAGCAGCAGCAGCAGCATTATCTGTTCCTCTAATGCTTTACCATCATTATCCAATTATAACAATCATCAACAATATCAATACCACCACCACCACGACCACCACGACCACCACCACTGTCTGCGGAGAAGGTAGCAGCGGCGATGGCGGCGTGAGGATTGGCGCAGTCCCAGCCTCCCAGCCTCCCAGCAGCATCCTTGTTAACACAGCAGCGGGGAGTGGGTCAGAGTGTGAGGTTCAAGCTAAGTCGATTACTTCCCCGCCGCCGCGCCCCCACCACCAATTTCGTGCCGTGAGATGAAGTATTTTGCCGTCGCTCGCTGGCTCGGTCGGTGCTCCGGGCGTGGGGTGGCTGCGGGAGGGAAAGATCCACTCGACTGTTGCAGTGTAGATCAAACTCTCAACTCTTATAAAAGAAAGTTAATCATGAGTCTCTTTGTTTATCTCTCTATTTTTCCGGCCCTGACCATGCATCGTTATGTTTATGTGGATTTATCGTGGTTATAAACGTGTGTGTGTTTTTGCCTGCCTCTCACTCTTCCGTTATTTATCTATTTTTTTATCTTCCCGTTTTTATAGGGAATGAATAGCGGTGAGCCTCTGCGTGGAGCGATGGACGTAAATACAATAATGGACGCAAAAAAAAAAAATAACTAAGTAAAAAAGGATTAACGTTAAAGCTGAAAATAGACAAGAAATGACTGTTTTATCTTACAGTATGTACAAGTTACCTCGAGTGTTTTTTTTTATTATATTGATGTTACATTGCCTCTGTTGTTGTTGTTGTTGTTGTTGTTGTTGTTGTTGTTGTTGTTGTTGTTGTTGTTGTTGTTGGTGGTGGTGGTGGTGGTGGTGATATCGTCCTTGCTGCTATCTTTTATGAGCAATAACTTCAACAGACTTTTTTCTTCTTCTTTTTCTTCTTTTTTTTCTTCTTTTTCTTCTTCTTCTGCTTTTTCATCATCATCATCATCATCATCATCATCATCATCATCATCATCATCATCATCATCATCACCACCACCACCACCACCACCACCACCACCACCACCACCACCACCACCACCACCACCACCACCACCACCACCACCACCACCAAAGAACAAAAAGCGTAAAGAAATAGAAAATAAAACTACATACGCTATGATATATATATATATATATATATATATATATATATATATATATAGAGAGAGAGAGAGAGAGAGAGAGAGAGAGAGAGAGAGAGAGAGAGAGAGAGAGAGAGAGAGAGAGAGAGAGAGAGAGACCGAGCGAGCAAAAAAGAGAGAAATATGACACGGAAGCAGACAAACAGGCATAGTAGGTAGGCAGGTAGAGGTAGAGGTGATCAGCTGACTGACTGAGTGATTACGAGGCGAACAGGAAGCAGCAAGACCGATAAGGGAGGAGGTGTGACGGAAGGCCGAAGACACCAGCATGTTGATTATTATTCCTTCCTGCCTTAGTTTGAACAATGGATGGCGTGTCAGGCTGTCGTGTTCCAGTGTTGAGGGAATGGAGGGGCGATGAGAGCGGGAAGGAGATGGGGATAGGATGAAGGGAGGCGTTAGAGGGATGAAGGGAGAGGAATGAGGGTTGAATGGAAGGTAAAAATGAAAGAAAAGTCGATGAGGAAGGTAGAGAATTCAAGGATGAAGGGAGGAAAGGTTGTGAAAGTAAGAGGGAAAGAATGATAGAAAAAAAACTGGGAGAGAGAGAGAGAGAGAGAGAGAGAGAGAGAGAGAGAGAGAGAGAGAGAGAGAGAGAAAAATAATTGTGAAAGGATGTAGTGAACGAAACAGGAGGAAGAGGAGAAGGGGGAAGAGGAGAAGGAGAAGGACGAGAGGAAGAGGGAAGGAGACGTTGGGAAAAAAAATGCAAGTAGAAAAAAAAAAGTTGAGGGGAGGAAAGAGTTAGAAAAAATGCATGAGGTAGTGAAAGTTGAGGAAGGGGGAATGAAAAGAGACAGTGCAGTCTATCATATTCCATTGTGGTGTAATACTTTTCAGGGGGCGCGCCTTTTTATCACGTGTGGGGGAATTTTTATCTTGTGGCCTTGGTGAATGAATGAATTGATTTTATGATTATTTTTCTGTATTGTGTCTGTATATATTTTTAATCGCCACTGATTTTGGGGACGTGTTATGTACTGTGTAATACGTTGTGAGGGGAAAGCAAAGTGTGTGTGTGTGTGTGTGTGTGTGTGTGTGTGTGTGTGTGTGTGTGTGTGTGTGTCGTGTGAGCATCCTTGCTGTAAAATATTTATCAGAGAGAGAGAGAGAGAGAGAGAGAGAGAGAGAGAGAGAGAGAGAGAGAGAGAGAGAGAGAGAGAGAGAGAGAGAGACAAACCGATCAACAAGCAGACAGACAGACAGACAGACAGAAACAGAGACAAAAACAGAGAGAGAATGCAATTAATAAGAAAAGTAGACAAAATCTGGAGAAGCAGGAAGAACGAAAGAGCTTAAAATCCCCGAAATAAGTGAGAACGTTTGGCATCACCGTCACATTTTAAGCAGCAGGTGGTAAGCGAGCGTGGAGGAAGACATCTTGCTCATTCATATACCTTTTCCCTCGCACTCACTCACTCACTCACTTACTTACTAGGTCACTTGTTCCATTTGGCTCTTAGCTGAAATATGCACTATTTTTAAGATCTGAAGCGAGGAGGAGTCTTGTTTCTCATCAAAGAGTCATGAAATGATTTATTTTCCTCAGCAGCTGACACCAATGTAAGTGTGTGTGTGTGTGTGTGTGTGTGTGTGTGTGTGTGTGTGTGTGTGTGTGTGTGTGTGTGTGTGTGTGTGTGTGTTGTGTCTAAGTCAATGGTGTCGTGATATTCTCATTATATTTTGATTGATACAAAATTTTACTGTTATCTACTGATGTGTATATTTTTCATTAAATTTCTCGTTCTTTGTTTCTTGTCGGTTTTCTTATTGAACCCTTCTGTATTAGGACACGTTTTTATATTTATTCTGCTTACTATTTGGTGATTTTATACATCTTCAGAAACTTACATGGGGGGATTGAAATAGTGGCCATTATACATTTGATCTCCATAGACCCTTCGTAATGTAAATAAAATCGTCTAAGAATGCGTCCCAGTGCAAAAGGTGTTAGATATCACAGTGTTAGTTAGATATATTGAGTCTTAATGCACAAATATACAAGTAAGATTGTTGACTATTAATAGAAAAGTACTCAAGGAAGCCATACGAGACAAAATGCATCTTAATATAAAAAAAAAATATATAGGCAAAATATGTCATGATTCTAAAAATATATGCAAACAAATTGAATAATTAGGATACATATTAATGAGAGAGAGAGAGAGAGAGAGAGAGAGAGAGAGAGAGAGAGAGAGAGAGAGAGAGAGGAAAAAAATGCGAGTAAAATCTGAGCTCTCACAAAAGCTTGAAATTCGTAGTGCATTTTGTATACAGGTGAGGCGGCGTGACCCCGGCGGGGGATATTTAGAGAGTCCTTCCCTCACGGTAATGGCCCTTCATACCTGGCCCGCTGCTCACTATCGCCAGATAAAGATGCCGTCATTAGCAGTAAAGTCTTTTGCCAGGTAATTTGACTCTCTCTCTCTCTCTCTCTCTCTCTCTCTCTCTCTCTCTCTCTCTCTCTCTCTCTCTCTCTCTCTCTCTCTCTCTCTCTCTCTCTCTCTCTCTTCTTCTTTCTTTCTTTCTTTCTTTCTTTCTTTCTTTCTTTCTTTATATAAATCTAAATAGAGTCAGTCTGTCTAGAATTAACGAGCTTTGATGGTAAATCCAGTAATCAATCAATTTATTACAATATTCATAAGCATACAAGTCATATATGAGCAAATAGACGTAAAAGAACTGTGTAAATATTTAATGTACTGTTGGGTAGTGAATTAAATCAAAGTCATAAGAAATTGATTATTATTGCATGGTAATATTTACATAGAAATTCATGTAACTAATAAAACGATTACTAAATTCTAAACACAATAACTGAAACTTAAGAAATGAAGCAAGGAAACATTTAAAACGAAATGTCAATACAAAACTTATTTCGAACACGTGGCTTCTAACTTGGTGTGAGTTTCAAAGACAATCAAATACAACGCCTACTTGTATATTGCGAACCGTGAGTAGCATTTAATATATTGTTGCCCTTGGCTGGCCTCCCTGATGGAAAACAAAATAATATAAATAAATAAATAAATAAATGAAAAAAAAAAAAGATTAGTTTAAATATCTTCCTAGATAGGCGAAATGACGCTTATGAATGATGGCTGGCGCTGTTCGTGTGTTAAATTTGCCACAGATACATATGTTCAGAGAGAGAGAGAGAGAGAGAGAGAGAGAGAGAGAGAGAGAGAGAGAGAGATTGTGTTTGGTTCTTTCATCCTTTTTTTCTCTTTTTACGTTTTCTTTGTTTACCCTTGTCTTTGTGGTCCATTCTCTAAGAATATTTGTCTGCCCCTCAGCCTCTGTTCCTCTGTTCCACACACACACACACACACACACACACACACACACACACACACACACACACACACACACACACACACACACACACACACACACACACACACACACACACACACACACACACACACACACACACACACACACACACTCTCTCTCTCTCTCTCTCTCTCTCTCTCTCTCTCTCTCTCTCTCTCTCTCTCTCTCTCTCTCTCTCTCTCTCTCTCTCTCTCTCTCTCTCTTCATGTACTCTCTTCTTTTCACATTAGTACATTTTTTTTCTGCATCACCCTATGGCAGTTTCTCTCCCTCTCCTCATTAACCCTTCCTTTTTCCTTCCTCTTTCGTTGTTTTAACTTTTTTTTTCCACCCTTCACACTACTTTCCATTTTTCCACGTGTACTGCCACCATTCCTGCTTTTCTGCCTTCTCCTTTTCCCCTCGACTTTTGTTTTCTGCTTGTAAATTTTTTTGTAGACGTGTGCCATTCTTCTTTCCTTTATTTTTCCATTTTGTTTATTATTATTTAATAGTTGAATACGTTACATGGGTTCTTCTCACTTTTTCTTTGCTTTTTATTTACTTCCTCCCACTCCTGGAAGTGAAATATGCAGGTGTTGCGTCATTCGGAGTCCAAGTTCATTTTTTGTTTCGGGTTTTCTTCCTTTCATTTCTGTCGATTGCTTCTCTAACTTGCATGACTTGGGAGAGAGAGAGAGAGAGAGAGAGAGAGAGAGAGAGAGAGAGAGAGTTTAACAAATTCTTATCCTCTCCGTGAACTGGAATTAATATGAGACTGTTGATGGGATTCGCTTTCTGGAAATTCACGCTGCTTCATTTGTCAGCGTCTGAATGTTCTTTTTATTTTTTCAAGGTAGGAACAAGGTGCTTCATTTCGTTAATTAAAGTAACACGTTACACCCAGAATGAGGCGGGGCGGGTCCGGCCTGTAGTGTGTTGCAGCGCTTCTCTTAAACTACAATGCTGCGTGAATTATTCGTCAACGCTGTGTAGATTATTCGTATTTCCAAGTTTGCTCTCCTCACTTCCCTTTGTAGCGATGCATTTATTGAGCTGCCCCGGGAATCCATCCATTGTTTATCTTTATGTAATTACTGCGGGTAAATATGCTGCCTTTTTGCATCGTTATTCTCAGAAGGTCAATATCTTTTTTGTTTGTCATCTTTTCCTGAATTAGTTTCATTAATGTAAAATTGTGTGTACGAATGTTTTTGTTAGCCGGACGATTATTTATGGCACTGTGCTCTCTTTATGACTTTGATGTGATGTAGCGTCCTCTTCCATACAGTTATTCCACTCTCTACACCTTATGACATTATCCCTTCCATCTCTACATTACCCACTCTACAGTCTCAGTTTGTTTGCTCTTGTCAGTTACTCCTTTCATTACTGTCGAGAATCCTTCCATTTCCCAACACTGCATTACTGTACACATTATATTGTTTCCTTCCCTATGTCATAATCCCTTCCATCTCTACATTACCCACTCCACAGTCTCAGTTTATACGTTATTTTCAGTTACTTCTTTCATTACTGTCGAGAATCCTTCCATTTCCCAACACTGCATTATTGTACACGTTATATTGCTTCCTTCCCTGCTTCACACACAACTTCAGAAATCACTACATCTACTTTTGGCATTGGTTTTGTTTCTAACTGATATAGACTGTTTGTTATCGTAAAGGATGTGACGTTGTTTAGACTTTCTTCAATTTTTTGTTAATTTTTTATTCTCGCAAGAACATTGAATAAGGTAATATAAACTAGAATATATCAAGAATATCTCAAAACGCAAACATATATTCCAACTATAATGCATTCTCTCTCTCTCTCTCTCTCTCTCTCTCTCTCTCTCTCTCTCTCTCTCTCTCTCTCTCTCTCTCTCTCTCTCTCTCTCTCTCTCTCTCTCTCTCTCTCTCTCTCTCTCTCTCTCTCTCACACACACACACACACACACACACACACACACACACACACACACACACACACACACACACACACACACACACACACACACACACACACACACACACAGTCCTTTGCATCAGTCACACAGGCGAAGATGATTGAGCAAGAACAGGATCCAGAAACACACATTGCAATACCTGGAATTTCGCTCCCGTATTGATGGCTCTTTGTCACGTGAAGAAGTTTTATTTGGGCTCAGCAGCGTCAGGTATTCATGTCAAAGTCCTCCGATACGTGTCAATACTCCCTTACCTATGCGTCCCTTGCTGGCAGGAGGTGCGTATATAACTGTTGATCTAATTTACCCGAGCAGAGAGTTGTATTAATTTGGCTGGTGCTGAGTAAATTAATTGTCGCGATATGCTCGTATCTATTGAACGTAAGATTAGTTATTGAGTGTGCCACCTTGTCTGGGTCCAGAATATCTATCGTTGTATTGTAAACTCTGGAACTATTAACGTGTTTCTCTCTCTCTCTCTCTCTCTCTCTCTCTCTCTCTCTCTCTCTCTCTCTCTCTCTCTCTCTCTCTCTCTCTCTCTCTCTCTCTCTCTCTCTCTCCTCTCTCTCTCTCTCTCTCTCTCTCTCTCTCTCTCTCTCTCTCTCTCTCTCATTATTTGATGCATTTCAACGGTGAAGTATTAAAATGCCATTAAAACTAAACTTTCCAAAGCTATTCAACTGTAGTGGGTATCAAACTTTATCTTTTATGTTTTCGTACTTCTCCTTTGTCATAGTTGCTGAGAAATATATGCTTATTATTTTCAATTTTTTGTGATTTTATGTATCCTTTTTTGTGTAGGTACATCAATTTTTTTTTCCAACTCTCTTGGTTTGTTTTCGAGGAGTATGACGCGCCTTGCTTTGAGGACGAATTTATCTCTTCTTTGGAGGGCAAAACTCGCTTGCATATGTGATAAACTACGAGGAACCACACACGGAGACTTTTAGACGGGGGAGGTGATCTGCATAACTGAATTTTTGTGCTCCACGTGTGTGTGTGTGTGTGTGTGTGTGTGTGTGTGTGTGTGTGTGTGTGTGTGTGTGTGTGTGTGTTTGTGTGTGTGTGTTTGCTTTCAAAATTCTTTCATTCCATGTTCTTTCGTTGCTGATTCTCCTTAACTGCAGCCACATAGTCTCTATCTCCGCCACACTGTATGTACGAGTAAATATCGCCTTGTCACGTGATGATTTGACTCACTATAACGTTATTGTGACAGAGTATCGTCCTCGTGCATGGCTCAGACGAAATATAATAGCGAGAAGTTTCTTAGAAAATCGCATGTCGTTTTGTTTTAGGCCTTGCAATAGTAGCGTTCCATAACTCACGGTTTTTATTTTTGTTTTCTCGTATAAACAAATGTATTTAGAATAGTTGTGAGTCAGCAAAAAGTAAGCCAATAGATTTTCACTTTGACCTTATTCACTAACAAGATTTGGTATTTCTGGCAATGCTAATTCGTGACCTTTTGTTCTGGTGTATGAAAGCCAGAGAGGTGCAGCAGAAACTGAAGTGTGTTCTAACATTGATGATCACAAGTGTCACGTTAACAACTGTAACAATGTAATGACGATTCAAGCTCAGTAGCGTTCATGTTTTTTTATTTTTTCTCTTCATAAGATTAATATTAAATCCATGATACGAGGAATTGAGAAAATGTTCAGTTTTGCATAGTCGTACCGTTTATTCAGTCTTCAATAAATTAGTGTGTGGGAACGCGCTCACTGGAATTGTAATGTCGTTCAGAATCAATGGTATCAAGAACATATTATATTTTAATCTTGTATTGTCTGAATTTTTTTTCTCTAGCCTTGTTGTTCAATATACAGATGTTTGAGGTAGTGAAGGGTTCACCAGCAAAGTAATTATATCACTGTAATCAAATGTATTAAAATATTTGATTCTTCTTTTATATGAAATTGTTCTCGCTGAAGGTCATAAAAAATAATCAATAAATGAAGACACTTATAAGTAAATGTATCACGCCAAAGGAGAACATTGTAGAGTGATGGATATGTCTTGGTGATAAGAGAGAGCTTTGTTTTGGTAATAAGAAACAGATCAGAAATATTTGGAAGTAAATGTGTGGTAACAGGAAGCACTTTGCGGTAAAGTTGGTTTTGAATGAAGTCGTGGTAGAGATATTGGAAAAAGTAGGAAGACAAACGTATACCACTGTCTTGACTTAGGACAAAATTGAAAGAAATACAGTAATCATATTAGCACGAGATACAGTGCGTTGTTTTTTCATGTCCATCGTACTCTTTGCTTTCCTTTCTGTGTGTGTGTGTGTGTGTGTGTGTGTGTGTGTGTGTGTGTGTGTGTGTGTGTGTGTGTGTGTGTGTGTGTGTTCGTAAGCCTCACCACGAAGAATGGCGCACTTTCTGTGTAATTATGATTTGTTTCCTGGAACATAACTTTTTCTTTTAAGACGAGAGCCAAGGAAAGATAAGTGCAACGCAACTAAATTGTTGTGACATCATATATTTCACTTTAGAATTGTTTAAAGTGAAATATGAAATCAATATTTTCCTCGGAGAGCAAACATTTAATTTATTACCTTTCTTTGTATGGATGACTGTGCTTTTTTTGCAGTGGCGATTATTCCCTTTTAGACTGATGCTTCTAGTAGATATGTTATGTTTTGTCTGCTCTTTTCCGTCCCCGGCTTGTTGTGTAAGGCGTGGTGAAGGGGCAGGACAAAGGGGCTGGAAAATTAACCTCTTTCTTTATAATCTTATTAAGATGGGGCATTATTTTACTTTTTGAAAGAGATTTTAAACTCGCTGTATATATAATATTTACCTTAAGAATGGTTATTATTCTGCGAACAAAGAAGCATGACAGCACATGAGATTGAGGACTATCTAACTTCATGTTGAAACTGTCTAACGCTTGTGCTCTTATCTTGTTTCACCTGACATCGTTCCACTCATTCAGGAATCTGGTAATGAATACTTCTTTATTTGTCTTTTCATTGAATATTAATTTCTGTTGAGTGTTAAGAAATGTACGAGTTATAAAATGTTTTCTACACAAAAGAACCTGATTTTCATTCTCTTGTTGAATTTCCTTGAATCCATTTCAGTGTATGTGTGCTTTACGAAGAAACATAATTTACGATCACATATTATCATGTCTCTCCTCTTTTACCTCTTTGTCTCAGTGATGCTGCAGTACGTAAACCATGGAGCGAAAACGTGATGAACAGAAGCTTCGAGAGAAATGGTTTTCATTCTTACTCTGCGAACCTTTATCAAGAAGGTTGCCCTAATTAAATGTTATACTTATGCGGTTCACCCTTGACTCAGGGACGAGGGAAAAAGCACCTTAAAATTCTCTCTCTCTCTCTCTCTCTCTCTCTCTCTCTCTCTCTCTCTCTCTCTCTCTCTCTCTCTCTCTCTCTCTCTCTCTCTCTCTCTCTCTCTCTCTCTCTCTCTCTCTCTCTCTCTCTCTCTCTCACTTCACTTCGAATCCATGAGACGATTGAGTCACAAAGCGAAACGTGAAAAAGAATGTGTGAAATGCTCTGTTTACGTTGAATACTTCACGGGATGTCACCAACCAACACACACACACACACACACAGACACACACAGACACACACACACACACACACACACACACACACACACACACACACACACACACACACACACACACACACACACACACACACACACACACACACACACACACACACACACACACACACACACACACACACTAAAAGCTTTGTCCTCTTTAACTCTCGTCCGTTTCACATGAGCTGTCGTGGAGAGAAAATAATGTGATAGTGACATGGGACAGAAATGGGAATGTGAATGGGAATTTCAGAGGAGAGGGTCCTGTGAGTGGAGTGCTCTGGGTTGGCGGGGAGAAGAGGAGGAGGAAGGGGGGTAGAGGGACGGATGGGAAGGCGTGAGGGGGTTAGCGTCCCATCAAGCCACCCAGCCACTTGTCCCAAACGTTTCCCTGGAGGCTGCAGTCCGTTCCTTTCACTTTTGCAACATTTGTGGGCCCAAGATCTAATTTCACCTTAGCTGAACCCCATTTACAAGGTTTTTCTTGTTTTCCTCCCCAACAACAAAAGGCAACCTTCTCTGCACAAAAGATTCCATTTGTCTCCTACTCTTTTTTTGTGTGTGTGTGTGTGTGTGTGTGTGTGTGTGTGTGTGTTTGTGTGTGTTTGCTTGCACGTGTTGTCTAATACTCACAACAACTACACACAAACTGAGTCATGAGTCGTTTCCCAGCTTAGTAGTTGTCTCCGCGGCAGGATCATCCACCTGAATTCATACTCTTTGTTGACTTATTTCGTCGCTAAACTCCCTCACCGTGAAGCTTCAGCCGCATAATTTCCATTTGTGAGCCTCCGCTGACACGCTTAAGTGCGTTTGTGGGGGATTTCCGGCCTCCTGCTGTGTAGAAACGTGGGCTGTTCTTAGCAATCCCGCCGAGACAGGGATTGGTCACGTGTCTTTCTTGGTACTGCAGGTAATATGGTGTCTAGGATGCAAAGTGTGCAGGACTGTCGCAGCCTTTACTTGTGCAGGTGAGGTAAATATCATGATTTCAAGTGATAGAACAAAGAAGAGTTTACTGTCTTGAAGAGGACATTTTTTTTCGCTTCTACATTTCGTTTCATGACGTTATGCTCCATATTGGCTACACTTTGCATATTCTTTGTGTATCTGTCTATATTTTTGTCCTTCTTATTAGGTATGTAGTGTGATCAGACTGATATTTTCTCTGCGCGGGTCACACCAAGGCGGAAGGTTATAATGTTCCCAGGTGATCGTGAAATTTTTCCTATTATTCTTTGGACCTGGTGGTGATTTGGCATGAACTGTGTCTGCGTGACCCTGAAAGCAAATCCCGGCTTCAGACCACCTGATTGTCCTTAGCCCTGAAGACCTGTGGAGCCTCCGCAGCAAATAACCCTAAATATGCACGTCCATCCTCCATCCGTGTGAGTCCGTCGTGTCATTTAAGCAATCATCCGTAATTACTTGATCCGCTGAACCAAATAGAGATGATCCTCGCTTTGTTAACTTCAAGCTTTCAAAACGCTGTCATTTTGTGCTGTGCCTTTTCTCAATACAGTTTTTGTTTTTTTGTTTTTTGGGTGTTGTGAGAAACTTGATGGGAAATATTATCTTTAACTCTCTAATTGTTATCTTCCTATCATGCTAAAAGTAATGCCTGGTGCAGGATTAAGGTCTAATTTCGAAAGGCACCACTTCTGTAAGGATGAATCATTGAACATTTTAAACCATTAGATTTCTATAGCTTATTTTTTGTTCATCAGTGTGGTCTAGTTGCTCAGATGAGGGTATTGATAGTCAGCTTGTTAAGATTCAACCATGCAGAGACTTACATTGAGGCACAGGCAGCGAGAATATTCCTAATCCCACTAAAATTGATTTTGCCTCTGGAGGACTTTGCTCAGCTGCAGAGGTATTGCGAGCGCGTTTGTCAATCCTCTGAACGGAATCCAGATCTGCGGAAATAAATAGCGCTGAAGGACGGACGTCTGTGCCAGAGTGACGTTAGACTGACGAGGACACAGACCCGTAGCTGTGGGACAACATGCAACGCAGGCACACTTTTAGAAAATGCATAGACATTTTTTGAAATATATTCAGTGTGCATACTGGAAATGCGTATGGCGATCAAACTGGAAATGTATATAAAGCGTGCATCCTGTATATATAATTTGTATACTGAAAATATATACAGCAAGCATACTGGAAATATGTAGCGCTTGTGCACCGGAGATATACTTAACGTCCTAACCGGAAATATAGTATCTATCGTGAATACATACATACTGAAGATGCATACAACACGCATACCGGAAATATATATACAGTAGTGTGCGTACTGTGAATATATCTATCGTATACACCAAACAGCACATTGAAAAATGTACATAGATGTCCGCTGAATGATGTTGAGCGAAAAGAACTGAACACCTACAGCTCTTGGACGCATGTTTACCTTGAGTTTTGGGTGTAACTAAGCGATTTTATTGATATTAGGGAAGGACTATGGAGGTCAGAAGATTAATAGCCTCAGTCTTTACTATTTAAATCTGAAGCTGCAAAAAAACACCAAATAGTAAGCAGAATGAATATGAAAACGTGTCATAATAGTGAAGAGGTTAAACGAAACTATGATATGTGAGGCTAGAGAAGGAAAGAGATGAGGAAGTCTCGAGAGAACATTTATATTGATCCGATGGTCATTAACAGCTGAAAACAATCACACAAAGACAACAAAAAAAAAGCTGAAGTAAAAGAAAGGCAACCATGGGAACAAAATGAGACACACAAAACCAGCAGAAGCAAAAGCAAAAAATCGAAATAAAGGAAGGGTAACCACGGGAACAAAATGAGACACAGAACCAGAAACAATGCGAGACAGAAAGCTATATAGACAGAGAGTGAGAGAGGAACAGTGACCCAAACTAAGGTTACTCCCGGTGGCGTGACGCAAGCACACACACGGACACACGGATACACAGACACAGCGCCCATTCCCTCGCCGCGGGCACTCACATCAGGTAATGCGGGCCCGTGCCTCCTGATGTCCCTGAAGAGTTATTTCACGCCTTTTAACCTCGATAATGATTTCGGTGTTTTCATTTTGGATGGAATTCTGAACTTCAATGACAGAATTTTCTCTTATAAAAAAAAAAAAAAAAAACGCCATCGAGTGGAGGTAAAAATATGACTTTCCAAATACTGATATGTGTATCTTGTATGTGGTCAGCGCGTATTAAAGTCATGTGCGTGTGTGTTCAGTAAACAGACAGAAAGTCATACGGTGGGTAACTAAGTAGATAGATAATGTCAAAAGTCCATGCGTTAGCTACAACATTTTTCCAAACCAGATGGAATTGTGGAGCTTTAGTCATTATCCACCACGAAAAGGGGACAAGTTCTGCTTTTGTCCTTAATTGCAAGAATGTTTTGCATGCCGGAACACGACTCGGCCTCGGGACAAGGGCAGACAGGGCGGGAAGGACTGGCAGAGCTTGTAGAACTGGCAAGGGAGGAAGAGAAAGAGGCGGGAAGGGTTCGGGAGAAAGTTGTGAAGAGGAAGAGCGTGGCGTGTATTCTGAGGCATAGTGACGTCCCCACGCCCACGCCCTCCACACCCACGCCATGTCACCCACACGCCCATCCATACAAGAGACGCTGCTGCCGGGGAAGCAAGAGGAATATCCCTTTCACTGTGATGCTCAAGGTCTTAAGATTTCAAATAATGCGTTAGAAATGTTCATAATTCAATCTAGAATGTATTGCATTTCATGATTTCAGAGTAGTTTGACCTGTAAGCTTGTACTCTCTCTCTCTCTCTCTCTCTCTCTCTCTCTCTCTCTCTCTCTCTCTCTCTCTCTCTCTCTCTCTCTCTCTCTCTCTCTCTCTCTCTCTCTCTCTCTCTCTCTCTCTCTCTCGCTGTTGCTCATCCTTTATTTTTCTTTACACTTCTACTTAGTGTAGAGAAAATGGAAAATGGGGACTTTGAATACTATGAAATGAAGACTTACGATATTATTTTTTTCTTATTATTTATTTGACGTTTCTGCTGGGTTATATACTTCCTAAGACAGGTAGAAAGACGTGCAGGTGTGGTGAGAAGCACGTGGGTGGATTAACAGATGGATGGATGATGTGTGGGTAGACAAATAAATAAATGCAGAAATGTAGGTGCGTAAATATATGAGTAATGGGATTATATAGATGTTATTGTGCCGTGCGCCTCATATTTACTTTCTTGTGTCCCCGCGTTAATAAGATCATGTGCTGTTATTTTTGTTATAAATATAGGAATGTAGGTGCGTAAATTTGTGAGTAATGGTGTTATATAGATGGTGTTGTGCGGTGTGTCTCATATTTACTTTCTTGTGTCCCCGCGTTGATAAGATCGTGTGTTGTTATTTTTGATATTTTTGTCCTCGCCTTTTCTCCTGCAGAAGTATCGTGTTCACCTACTGATTAGTACCTGACCCGCGGCATGTTTTTCTCCTATCACTTGATGCAGGTAGTACTTCACTTTTTTACTTGTTACGTGATTCTCTAGCTCTCGCAACTTCCGTAAACGTGTGTGTGTGTGTGTGTGTGTGTGTGTGTGAGAGAGAGAGAGAGAGAGAGAGAGAGAGAGAGAGAAATTCTTGGCTTTGTGTGTCCATTTGTATCGGTTTGTTTGACTTCCTACATCTGGAAGGATTATGTATTGTCTCTTATAGTATCTTCTTTATCATTACCATCATTATCATTAACATCACGAGCAGCAGCACCACCACTGTCATCATCATCATTATCAACACCATCATCATCACTATCACTCACAATCATCAATCACACGTCTAACTTGCAAACTCTCCTTTTCCTCGCAATGTCCTCGATACTTTTACGCTGCTGACTGGATGGAATACTTATTTACCGGGGAGCAAAAGTTTCAAGCGACACCACCCTCGTCCTTGTCCGCACCGAAAGACATGCAAGTAATACCAAGAGGAGAAAAAACGCATCGAAGAAAGAAAGGAAGGAAAGGCGAAGATCTGCAGAGGGGAAGTGAAAGAGGTGAGGAAGGGATGTAAGCAGAGAACAAAGAAGAAAAGGAAGAGAAGTTTTGAAGTAAGGTATAGGAAGAGGTGGAGTAGACAAAGAAAAGAGAGATGTTCAAGAAGGAAAGGAAGGATAAGTAAGATTTGCAGTAGAAAACCGAGATAAAGGAGAGATGTAAAGAGAAAGAAAAATAAAGGAAGGGATGAAGTAAGGAAGTGAAAGAAAGAGAAGCCACTGAATACGGGAAAGAAGGAAGAGAGAGAAAGCTGATCTAAGCAGGTACAGAGAGAAAGGGAGAAAGAGAGAGACAGATAGGAAAGGAAGGCAGTGGTGTCTAAGAGGGAAGAGGGGGACGAAAAAAAGGTACCGTGGTGAGAGTCGTAACATCATATCGCCCGGTAAACTTTCACAAACTTATACCATTTCCGGCCACAGATCTGAATTAGTGATGAAGGAGGAGGAAGATGCGTTCTGGTAGCGGTGATGTGGTGACGTGTTGATGTGGTGGAGTTAGTACAGAAGTGGATGATGTTTATGTGGAATTGAAGTAGATTGGCACAGCGATAAGAGGGAAAGATGTGGCAGTAAGTGGCAGTGATGTCTTAAAAATTGTGGTGTGTAGAAGTTTAGTAGTGAAAGTGTGACAGTCCGTGGTTATTTATTGTAGATCTTGGTGGATTGTTGGGAACGTAGTGTTAGTGGCAGTAAAGTGATAAATGTGTGGTGATTGTGGTAGTGAATGTGGTGGTGGTCTGGTGGTGGTGCTCCAGTAGTAAGTTTGTCTAAAATACGCTGCTTCGTGCGTGCAAATTGGTGTAGTGGTGTGTGGATAGAAAAGGAAAAGTAGTAGAGGGTGTTGAAGACCTCGAAAGTAAAACAAAAATGGTAGGAAATGGTGATGATAACTGTAGTGGTGGTGGTGGTGGTGGTGGTGGTGGTGGTGGTGGTGGTGGTGAGTGCACTCCTCTGGTCAACTTTCCCTTGTAATTTTGTATTATTTTGAGTCGTGTGCGTGAAACCTTTGTGGATAAAATATTCACAAAATTGCAATAATGACAATGGTAAGATAAAATGCGCCATTATAATTACACTCTACCACTGCCCCTCCCAATTTGCCCCTCTCTGCTCTCCCAAGGACAACACCGCCCCCTCCTCCCATATCGACACCTTCCCTCTCTCTACTCATCCCCTCTCCTCCCCTACCATTCTACCCGCCACACACACACACACACACACACACACACACACACACACACACACACACACACACACACACACACACACACACACACACACACACACACACACACACGTCCCTACAAGCTCTCGACCCTCGCCAATGTAACGCTGAAAATATTAAAGCAGGATGTAGCTAACGCATTATTTCTTGCAAAATTTACATAATGAGGAGAAAAATGCACCCGATTACCGCCTTTACTTTCTTTTTATATAATTTTTGGGGCGCTATACATAACCATTCTAAAGATAATAATGATAATAATAATAATACTAACACCATCCTCCCTTTACTGTTACCACCACCAGCACAACCACTGCCGAACTAGCACAAAAGAGGACTGCTAACCGTTACCTTTAGCATAAAAGTGGCAATAGTAGAATTATAATAGATAATTAATGATATGCCCCCGGGCGTGATGGCGTCTCTTACCTGAAATTTGCATCGTAATTGAAACATAATCCAGGTGTTATTTTACCTTCCCCCGGGGACTGTTTGTGCTGTTTTAGAGTCGTCATTAATTTCACTGTGAGGAGTTTCTGCCATCATTTAGACCGTCAAGATTAATGTACTGTACTGTACACGGCGCTTAATTTGAATAAGGCAGTAGTAGTAGTAGTAGTAGTAGTAGTAGTAGTAGTAGTATTATTATTATTATTATTATTATTATTATTATTATTATTATTATTATTATTATTATTATTATTATTATTATTATTATTATTATTATTATTATTATTATTATTATTATCATTATCATTGTTATTATTATTATTATTATTATTATTATTATTATTATAATTATTATCATTATTATTATTTTTTTACGTAATCTAGTGTGGTAGTAGCAGTAGTTACTAGTATTGGTATCGGTAGTAGTAGTAGTAGTAGTAGTAGTAGTAGTAGTAGTAGTAGTAGTAGTAGTAGTAGTAGTAGTAGTAGTAGTAGTAGTAGTAGTAGTAATAGAAGTAGTAGTAGTAGTAGTAGCAGTCATAATAACAGCAACGCATACCAGTTTTAGTGGTATTCTTCTCCTGCATTATAGTCCCTTGTGTTTCACTGGCTGGTTTTTTCGCCATTCATTCACTCAATAAACTTGATGTAACTTGAATATATAAGTGAAACATTAACCCCCCAAAAAAACAACATTATATGGCAATAAATCATTAAATAATAGGAAGAAGAAAAAAAATAACAGACACAAAAACAACGTAACGAGCTATACCAACACGACAAAAAGAGAAAAAACACTGAATTTTCTTTTATTTTCTGGCCATTATGAATACAGAGGCAATTGAAGTCTGCATTGCGTATTCATTTTGTGTCGCTCTTTTTGCCTCACCATATCGAAGGGAATGAAAGAGGCGGCGCGGCGTTATGGCACGTGCAAATCGGGTAATTATCGTATTATTGGCGCCGATAACAGCCGGGATAGCGAGCTGCGTGACGTCACTGGGTTATGGTTCACTTCACCACAGTATCTCTCTCTCTCTCTCTCTCTCTCTCTCTCTCTCTCTCTCTCTCTCTCTCTCTCTCTCTCTCTCTCTCTCTCTCTCTCTCTCTCTCTCTCTCTCTCTCTCTCTCTCTCTATATATATTATCTTTTCTATTATGTTTTTTATTGTTGTTCCTCTCCCATCGTTTACCTCCTCTGCCTTTTTATTGTCCTCCTCCTCCTCCTCCTCCTCCTCCTCCTCCTCCTCCTCCTCCTCCTCCTCCTCCTCCTCCTCCTCCTCCTCCTCCTCCTCCTCTTCTTCTTCTTCACTGTGTACTCAGATTTCTTCTCTTCACATTCTTTTTCCTCCTCGTTCTCCTCTTCCTTTTCTACCTATTTTTGTCATCATCTATTTCTATCCTTTCCTCCTCCTCCTCCTCCTCCTCCTCCTCCTCCTCCTCCTCCTCCTCCTCCTCTTTTTTTTTTTGCCAATGAAGCATCATTTCCCTGTAATACATTAGTAATGGCAGACACACACCCACACACACACCCACACACACACACACACACACACACACACACACACACACACACACACACACACACACACACACACACACACACACACACACACACACACACACACACACACACGGACTTTCACCCTCTCTCCTTCAGCTGGTCTTGCCTTTCTTCTTCTCTGGTTTCTTTAATTATCCTCCTCTTGTCTTTTTTTTTTGTTCTTTTACCTTCTTACCTTCTTATCTCCCTTTTCTGTTTCCCGCTTACCACTTCTTTCCTCGTTACTTCATCATCCTTTGACAGATCTTGATGTTCTCTTTATATGAAATCTGTGTCTTTTTCTTTTATTTATTTCTATTTCGTGTTGAGTCATCTTGTGTCTCATTTATCTAATTCATTTTTCGTCCTTTTTTTTCATCCTTCATTTATCCTCCTTCGTTTACGTCTACTTTGTGTTTTTTACGTTTTTTTTTTATGTAAATATTTTGTACTTATTCTTTATGTTCTATCTCTTTCACATTCTTGACGTCTTTTCTTTCCTATTTTTCATTTTTTGTC
>NC_059302.1:770924-780924 GCF_017591435.1 Portunus trituberculatus
TTCCCCAGAGCCGCATTCTCTTCCCTCCCTGTTCCATTGTTGGGCTGAGAGAGAAACTGGTGATGGAAGGAGTGACTTTATTATTATTATTCCTTCCGGGGTAAAACGCCAGAGAGAGAGAGAGAGAGAGAGAGAGAGAGAGAGAGAGAGAGAGAGAGAGAGAGAGAGGACCTTTGAAACATCTACATGCTTTGTTTTTCCTGACTTTCACAGCAGCACCAGCAACAGTATTTCTTCGCCAATAACAAAGGCTTAAAAGTAAAAAGTTTTTTTTCTGCACTCCACCGAAAGTAAGAAAAAAAAAAAAAAATGGAAGACTTGCAAGACTTACACACGCCTTTCAAAATTTTTACTTTCCTGGATCCCTATACATTCCTTTCCTTCCTCCTCCTCTTGCATCTTGTCTCCTCCTCCTCCTCCTCCTCCTCCTCCTCCTCCTCCTCCTCCTCCTCCTCCTCCTCCTCCTCCTGGTCCTCCTCCTCCCTCTTTTCTTTGTTTCGAGGGAGTCTTGAAGCAGAGGAGGAAAAAGGAAGAGAAGAAAATATACGCTTGATGGAGAAAAGATTAAAAGTATTACAATGTGAGTTTTACTATTTTCACTACGTTGAATTTTTCCTTTTGTCGTGAACCTAACGTAATTCTGGCCAGTGTCATCTTGTGTGTGTGTGTGTGTGTGTGTGTGTGTGTGTGTGTGTGTGTGTGTGTGTGTTTTGTTGGCGAGTAAATGAATTGTGTTTCTCGTTGTGTCTGTTTTCTTTTATCCTGTTGTTTGTGTTTATCATATTTGTGTTGTAAAACTTTTGTTCTTGTTTTCATTTTAATTTCACACTTTTTGTCTCCTTTTTTCCTTTTTAGTTCTCGAAATTTTCCTCCTTCAACCCGTCTTATATACTCGCTTTTCATTTGTTTCAGATATAATCATCATTACCATCAACATTACCGCCATCATATCACAAGTAATGAAAACAAACCAACGCTTTTATCATTATTACCATTATCATCCTTACTATCATCATTATCATCATCATTACCACCACCATCATCCCAATCATTATTATTTCCAACACCATGATTAAACTGGCCTAGATTTGCTAACTGGTTCCCTCATTTTAGCCCAGCAGTGTTTAGCCTCCCATCCTCGCACGCAGCGTTATCACCTGACGGAGCGTGTTGCCCTGCGGAACATTAATTAATTAACCTCAGGCCTAAGGGGAGAGGGGGAGAATGAGGGAGGGAGGGACTCGTGGTGTGGGGAGAGGGGGAGAGAAAGAAGCAAAAAGATACAAGGAAGGATCAAGACAAGGTACTGAGATTAGGCATGTGAATACTCTCTCTCTCTCTCTCTCTCTCTCTCTCTCTCTCTCTCTCTCTCTCTCTCTCTCTCTCTCTCTCTCTCTCTCTCTCTCTCTCTCTCTCTCTCTCTCTCTCTCTCTCTCTCTCTCTCTCTCTCTCTCTCTCTCTCTCTCTCTCTCTCTCTCTCTCTCTCTCTCTCTCTCTCTCTCTCTCTCTCTCTCTCTCTCTCTCTCTCTCTCTCTCTCTCGTAGCAAGTATGGAGGGTAATGTATACTTCAATTTTTAGATCGGTGGTTGTGTGTGTGTGTGTGTGTGTGTGTGTGTGTGTGTGTGTGTGTGTGTGTGTGTGTGTGTGTGTGTGTGTGCGTGTAAGTGTAGCTTTACCCCTTAAATATGAACGTGCAAGTTTGTGTAGGTGTAAGCATATGGTAGACATGTAGGTGTATTTGTGTAAGTGTGTAAGTTTGAGTACGTGTCATTGTGTCCTTCATGTACAATTGTAGGCAGGTGTGTGTGTGTGTGTGTGTGTGTGTGTGTGTGTGTGTGTGTGTGTGTGTGTGTGTGTGTGTGTGTAGGTGTGTGAGTGTAGATTATTTTCCCTTTTTCCCTTTATTCTTTTTTATCTAAGCTTTTTGAGCATTATTTTTTGGGTCAGATTTTACGTTGATTTCACCCGCTGTACTCTGGATCGCCTGTAGTATATCGGGATTGAAAATACTGTACTCGCCTCCCGTTTTAAAAGCATCGAAGTCACATTTTATTCCTGGCTCGGTCGTGTTCATTGAAATTTTAATACATTAAAAAGTTGTCAGAGAACGAGAGAGAGAGAGAGAGAGAGAGAGAGAGAGAGAGAGAGAGAGAGAGAGAGAGAGAGAATATTACAGACCACTTTTACCCACTTTTCCATGCAATTTCTATCTCTGTAACTCTCTCTCTCTCTCTCTCTCTCTCTCTCTCTCTCTCTCTCTCTCTCTCTCTCTCTCTCTCTCTCATACACATTGAATGGTGCACTTAAAGATAGTAGTGGTGGGTGTTCATTACCAGCTTGAAATATTTACCTGCGTTTCCTTGTTAGTTAAATGGTTTCTATGCACGCTCGCTTCCCTCCCAAAACCCCTTTCACACACACACACACACACACACACACACACACACACACACACACACACACACACACACACACACACACACACACACACACACACACACACACACACACACACACACACACACACGGGTTTATTGTTATGTGTGATGTGACGATGGTATGTGTCAGTGAAGATGTATACGTAGTGCCCATTAAAAAAGAGATAGTATACATGTGTTTCTGATGTGATGTGTATTAATTCTTGTGTGTGTCTGTGTTATGTTTATCAAGTGTTTTTTTATTTTTTATTTGTGTGTCTTATGTTTCTCTGATGTTTATTTACTTATCGATGTGTGTATGTTTTTTTTTTTTCTAGTGCAGTGCCTCTGAAGTGATTAGTGTACAGTATATATATCTCTATCAATTTTAATGTGGTCTTGACTTTCGAATAATATTGCAGAGTAGTTATCTTTTTTATTATACATATCTGCGTAACTCTCCCGATTAGACATATACATTCAAATTTGTGTGCTTGTAAAGGAAGAAGGACGGGGAGCACTTAAACATATAGGTAAGAAAATTTAGTTTAATACCACTTCATAAGTGGCAGTAGTCACCTGCCGCCCGGTGGAATACTCCAGGAGAGGTACTTACGGGGATGTAGGCAGTGCTGCAGACTGAGTGATTCCCCGTGTCCTCTCTTCCCGGTTCCCTTTGTGGTCTCATTTATACAATTGAGCAGCTGCAGCCTGCCCTCTAAAGACAACTTCTACTACTTCCTACACTACACTACAACACCTTACACTTTTACACTCTCTTCAAATCAAAATTTAATAATGGCTTCACCACGCCCTGCCTCGGAGTCCCCCTCTGGGGAGGGGACCATAAATGTCCCCAGGTCGGACTGCCCCTCTGCTGTCGACCTTGGGTGTCTTGACACTTCATCTAATACTTTCACTATCAATTTCTGCAACATTCGTGGCCTTCGTTCTAATTTTCAATCTGTGGAACACCACCTCTCCTCTACTAAACCTCATCTTCTCTTCCTAACCGAAACACAGTTGTCTGTGACTACTGACAGCAGCCCCTTTTCTGTTCCCTCCTACTTGCTCTATCCTCATTTTCAATCCAAAGCTGGATGTTGCGCATACGTGCGTAACGACACCACTTGCTCTCGTGCCCACAATCTTGAATCTTCAGAATTTTCTACCATCTGGCTAAGACTTCAATGTCACTCTCTAACTAAATTCATCTGTGCTGTATACCTCTCACCTAATTCCTCTGACTATGTAAAATTCTTTGACTATTTGACTTCCAAGGTGGAGCACATCTTATCTCACTTTCCTTTTGCTGAGATCTCCATTTTAGGGATTTCAATGTTCACCACCAGCTTTGGCTTTCATCTTCTTTCACTGACCAACCTGGTGAACAAACCTTCAACTTTGCTATCCTTCATGACCTAGAGCAGCTAGTGCAGTTCCCTACCCGTATTCCTGACCGCCTTGGAGACACGCCCAACATTCTTGATCTTTTCCTAACCTCCAACCCTTCTGCTTACTCTGTTAAACTTTCCTCTCCGTTGGGCTCCTCCGACCACAATCTAATTTCCGTTACCAGTTCTATCACTCCAGTGCAGCCTCAGGACCCGCCTAAGCGGAGGTGCTTCTGGCATTTTAACTCTGCTAAGTGGGAGGAACTAAGGCAGTACTATTCTGATTTCCCTTGGGATGATTATTGTTTTCATGTCAGAGATCCTTCTCTTTGTGCCGAGCGCATAACAGAGGTGATTATCTCTGGCATGGAGCTATACATTCCTCATACTTTCTCTAACCCTAAAGCTAAAAAGCCTTGGTTTAACTCTGCTTGTTCTCGTGCTGTCAATGATAGAGAGGCGGCTCACAAACGGTTCCGTAGCCATCCAACTGCTGAAACTCATGCCCTATATATTTCTGCCCGTAATCATGCCAAATCTATTCTCCAACTTACTAAAAACTCTTTCATCAATAGAAAATGTCAAAGTCTTTCCAATTCTAACTCCTCTCGAGATTTCTGGCATCTAGCCAATAATATCTCTAACAACTTTACTTCTTCGTCTTTCCCTCCTTTACTTCATCCAGATGGCTCTACAGCTGTCTCTTCTTTTCTAAAGCTGAACTCTTCGCTCAAACCTTTGCTACCAACTCAACTTTGGATGATTCTGGGCATATTCCTCCTACTCCTCCACCCTCTGACTACTTCATCCCTAAAATTAAAATTCTTTATAAAGACGTTTTCCTGGCCCTCTCTGGCCTTGATTCTCGGAAGGCTTACGGTCCGGATGGAGTCCCTCCTGTTGTTCTCAAAACTGTGCTTCCGAACTCGCTCACTGCCTGGTCAAACTCTTTCATCTGTGTCTCTCTACTTCTATTTATCCTTCTTGCTGGAAGTTTGCTCACATTCAACCTGTCCCTAAAAAGGTGACCACTCCAATCCTTCTAACTACCGCCCTATAGCTTTGATTTCCTGCCTTTCTAAAGCCTTTGAGTCTATCCTTAATAGGAAGATAATGAGGCATCTATCAGCTCACAACCTTCTCTCTGATTGCCAGTATGGTTTCCGTAAAGGCAGATCTACTGGTGATCTTCTTACTTTCCTAACTGAATCTTGGTCATCCTCTTTTAGGGACTTCGGTGAAACCTTTGCTGTCGGCCTTGACATATCGAAAGCCTTCGATAGAGTCTGGCACAAATCTTTAATTTCTAAACTACCCTCCTACGGATTCTATCCTTCTCTCTGTACCTTCATCTCCAGTTTCCTTTCCGATCGTTCTATTGCTGCTGTAGTAGACGGTCACTGTTCTTCCCTAAAACTATCAACAGTGGTGTTCCACAGGGTTCTGTCCTATCACCCACTCTCTTTCTATTATTCATCAATGATCTCCTAAATCTGACTCAATGCCCTATCCACTCCTATGCTGATGATACCACCTGCATTATTCAACAGCGTTCAACAGACGCCCAACCCAACAACAATTAAATGACTCAAGGCGAGATGCTATAGGACGCCTAACTTCTGATCTTTCACTTGTTTCTGATTGGGGCAGAGAAAACCTGGTTTTGTTCAATGCCTCAAAAACTCAATTTCTACAACTATCTACTCGACATAACCTTCCAGACAACTATCCTCTCTTCTTCAATAACACTCAACTTCCCTCTCCTCTACATTAAACACACTCGGTCTATCCTTCACTAAAAATCTAAACTGGAAATTTCACATCTCTACTCTTGCTAAATCAGCTTCCAAGAAGTTAGGTGTCCTATGGCGTCTTCGTCCATTTTCTCTCCCTCCCAGCTGCTTGCTCTGTACAAGGGCCTTATCCGCCCGTGTATGGAGTATGGCTCTCATGTCTGGGGGATCCACACACAGCTTTACTAAACAAGGTGGAATCTAAAGCTTTTCGTCTTATCAACTCTTCTCCTCTAACTGACTGTCTTGATTCTTTAAGTCACCGCCGCAATGTTGCATCTTTATCTGTCTTCTACCGCTGTTTTCATGCTGTCTGCTCTTCTGAACTTGCTAACTGCATGCCTTCCCCCTCCTGCGGCCTCGCTGCACAAGACTCTCTACTTCTTCTCATCCCTATTCTGTCCATCTTCCTAATGCAAGAGTTAACCAGTATCTTCACTCCTTCATTCCCTACACTGGTAAACTCTGGAACTCTCTACCTGTGTCTGTATTTCCACCTGCCTATGACTTAAACTCTTTCAAAAGAGGAGTGTCAAGACACCTCTTACGTTAACTGGACCCTCCTTTTAGATTTTTTGTTTTCTCTTTCTACTTTCCTCTTAACAGGGCCTGGCAACCAGCGGGATTTTTTTTTTCCAACACTTTGTTTTCCCTTGGCCAGTGCCCTTGTAATGTAAAAAAAAAAAAAAAAAAGTACACTAAATTGATACCAGAGCGCTTACCAATGATGTGCGTGTGTGTGTGTGTGTGTGTGTGTGTGTGTGTGTGTGTGTGTGTGTGTGTGTGTGTGTGTGTGTGTGTGTGTGTGTGTGTGTGTGTGTGTGTAGGTTGTCGAGAAAAAGCTCTAAGCACATAAACGACCGAGGAAATATAAATAAGAAATAATTTCAATACTCTTCCATAAACTAAAGTGGAGAAAGTAACAACCAGATGCCCGCAGCAAATATCATAACATAATAAACTTTTCCCGGAAGACCAGTAACTCCAGTGGCTAGAAAATAAGTATACACGAGAATATTGCATTGAATTCCACGTCACAGAGAGAAAAGAGCGAAAAAAGCTACAATAATCAGCAGAAAATGACGACTGTTTTGATCTTCAGGTGTCAAAGGAAACGAGAGAAGGTAAAAATGTACTTCCACACCCTATAGAAGCAAAGAAATCCCTTAAAATGCAACTCTATCGAAAATTTGAGAAGAAAAAAAAAAACCGTAAAACCAGGAAAGTGATGGAGGTGTGTGTGTTTGTTCATCGGCTCAACTTGAAAGAGGCGTCGCGTGGTTGGATCTCTTTCCTCCTCTTGCTCTTATGCCTCTTACTTCCTCTTGCCTCCCCCATAGTACCCTGTTCCCCCTGCCTTCCTTCACGATACTATCTCTCCTCCAGCCCTCTTTTCTTTGTGCATTATCTTTCCTCCCTTCTTCCTTCCCCAGAAAAGAGCATGAGCAGCCCTATTTGCTTCTCCCCTTATCGTTCTTTCCTCTTTCCTACCACATTAATAGCTCACTGCTCTTCTCTCTCTCTCTCTCTCTCTCTCTCTCTCTCTCTCTCTCTCTCTCTCTCTCTCTCTCTCTCTCTCTCTCTCTCTCTCTCTCTCTCTCTCTCTCTCTCTCTCTCTCTCTCTCTCTCATTACTTTTTTTCCTTCCTCCCCTCATCCTATTGAGTCCTTCCTCTCTAATCATTCATTTTACTCTCCTCTCACTCACTCTCTTTCCTCTTTCACTTATTCTCTTGTCTCTCTTTTCTCTTCGTCTCTCGTTTATCGTTTCTCGTCTCGTCTCTCTCTCTCTCTCTCTCTCTCTCTCTCTCTCTTTCTTTTTTTTCATATCGTCAATAGTTTTCAATTTCTCTCCCAGTCTTCGTTGTCAAATGTTCTTTTCTTTCTTTTCTGCTAACTCTTTTTTATTTTTCTTTCCCTTCTTATGTTTAATTTATTGAAAGTATTTTGATTTTGTTTTTCTGAATGCATTTTATTGGTTTTCTGGATGTGTTTTATGTGTCCTACTTATAAAATCTGTCTTTTCTCTCTTGGGGTTTTAAGTTTTGAGAGAGTTCTTCCACCGTCTTTTTTTTTTTTTTTTTTTTTTTTTTTATTTTTTCTCATTTTCTCCCGGTGCTTCCTTCTCGTCTTATCCCTGCAATCTTCTCTCTCCTCCCCTCCCTCTCTCCTTCTTTCCTCCTCCATCCTTATCATCTCTCTCTCTCTCTCTCTCTCTCTCTCTCTCTCTCTCTCTCTCTCCATCTCTCTCTCTCTCTCTCTCTCTCTCTCTCTCTCTCTCTCTCTCTCTCTCTCTCTCTGATGTTTTTTATTTAGATTTTTCGTACAGAAAGTAGTATCATCTAATTTTTCCTTTCTTTTTTTTCCCATATTTTGAAACACCCCGACAGAAAATATATTAATTTAATTCTTACTTCTCTAGACACTTATACCACCCCCTGCTCCTCCTCCTCCTCCTCCTCCTCTTCCTCCTATCTTTTTTTTTTTTCTCGCAATAAAAGTTAACGTTTTAATAAGCTGGAAGTCGAGAAAGTTAGGGAGGTTTCGTGATTCTCTATTTCATGGATAGCAGTGGCACAGGGTACGCCGTCTGGAGCACAACATGGAAGCCTGCGCCGCTAAGAGACACCTCACCGAAGACAGAGACAGTGACAGAGAGAGAGAGATAGAGATAGAGTGACAAAGATAAAGACACATAGAGACAGTGGCAAAGAGAGAGATAGAGATGGTGACAGAAACAGTGACAGAGGTAGAGACAATGAGAGAGAGATTGGGACAGTGACAGATATATAGACAGAGACAGTGACAGACAGAGACAGAGACAGAGATAGAGTGACAGACAGATAGAGTGACAGACAGTGACAGAGATAGAGGCAGAGACAGAAATATAAACAGCGACAGACAGTGGCAAACAGTGATAGAAATAAAGATACAGAGACAGAGACAGTAACAGAGAGACATAGACACAGACAGACACGTATTATCAAGTTTACCTCAAAATTATATGAGATAGAAATTTAAAGCGATTATCTATAGATATTTATTTATATTGCTATCTTGCTCACTACATGCCTCCCTCCCATCCTCCTGTTTCCTCGCTGTACAATGCTTTCCTCTTCCTCTCACCTCTATTCTTTCCAACTCTCTAATGCAAAAGTTAATCACTACTCTCAATCTTTCATATTTTTCTCTGGTAAACTCTGGAACTCCCTGCCTGTATCTGTATTTCCATCTTCCTATGACTTGACTTCATTTAAGAGGGAGGTTTCAAGTCATTTAACCTAGTCTTTAAGCTAACTATAATCTCTGTAAAGGAACTGGCGACTGAGTGGTGTCTTTCTATTGTTGCCCTTGGCCAGTCTTTACATAAAAAAAAATATTACAGTTTTAGTTGCCTTATATTACTACATTAGAAAAAAATGAAAATTGAATCGACTGAACATAAACACCATTACCATCATTAACACTATATTGAGTCACTCCTTCCTCCAGCAGTGTCATATATTCTAATAACTCTTAACATTCCAGTACCTCTTACTTATCTTTCCTCCACACCACACCATCTCCAGTACCTCTCACTTATCTTTCCAGTATCTCTCACTTATCTTTCCTTCCAGTTCCTCTTTCCTTCCAGTACCTCTCTCTTATTCCAGTACCTCTCACTTATCTTTCCTTCACACCACACCATCAACACACCTGTACTGTAATGCTCATAGCACCGTCCATCATTGCATCGCGTCTGTCCACTCCATATTCCAGTGTTTCCTTGTACACTTTTCACTTCCCCATTTTTGTGTCTCGTTTTTCATCTATCGGTTCTTCATATGACATATTTGCACCTTCCCTTCGTTTGCTAGTTCTTGATTTATATTTCTTCTCATTTGCTGATCGATCTAACGGGTGACACAGAAATGGGTAAAGAATAAAAAGGATACCCCAAACACCACATCCACTGAATCTGAAGTAGCTTACTGTATTTCAGAAGCTTTACTCTTTTATATATTGCTGAGTTTATTATTTCTATACTGCACGTGTGTGGGAATGAGGGGTCGCCACCACGTGAAGCTGCCTGATCGCCTGACGCTCCCAGGGATAATGAAAGAGCGAGATAAAACTTCCCTAACAGATCCACGCCAAGTTTATAATTTGATCCTTTGAGCCAAGAGTGGAGGAGGATGGAAAAGGGAGCCATGAGAGAGAGAGAGAGAGAGAGAGAGAGAGAGAGAGAGAGAGAGAGAGAGAGAGAGAGAGAGAGAGAGGTGAGTATGATCTTTTAAGAATTCAAATGTGAAGTGAAGAGGGAAATGACAAATAAAAAGAGAAGAAAACATTATTACTACGTGGTTTTCTCCTTGACAGCAGCATCACAGCTACTGACCTGACTGAAGGAAGGGAA
>NC_059302.1:790924-863424 GCF_017591435.1 Portunus trituberculatus
ATTCAATGGTTCTTGGTCCCAAAGAAGGTCACTGAGAGCTTTGTGTGTGTGTGTGTGTGTGTGTGTGTGTGTGTGTGTGTGTGTGTGTGTGTGTGTGTGTGTGTGTGTGTGTGTGTGTGTGTGTGTGTGTGTGTGTGTGTGTGTGTGTGTGTGTGTGTTGTGTGTCTGTCAGTCATGTATCTCCTAGTAATCAAATAACTAGGAAACAAACTCATAGTCTTGTCTATAATAGGTACATGCATGCCTACGCACACACTGCTATATCTTGACAAGCTGCTCCGCCCACCACCTCTCCTTCACTCCTTTGCTCCTTCGCACCTTTCGTCTCCCTCATCACCTCTGAAGCAACAAGTTAGTCTGACGGCGCCTTGACACTGCGCCGCCTCCGGAAGTAATTAAACACTCAGCAACATGGTGTGGAAGTGAGACGAGAGAGAGAGAGAGAGAGAGAGAGAGAGAGAGAGAGAGAGAGAGAGAGAGAGAGAGAGAGAGAGAGAGAGAGAGAAGGACGATGAAAAAGAGAGATTATGGTAAGATGATGTAATTAATGAAGGAGACTTTATATATTAGAAAAGATGGAATATGAAAAAAAATATCATGAATGCACAAGCAAATGTAAGTCATGGAAACCTAACAGAGGGAATGAATAAGAAGAGAAGAGACAGAAAAGTAAAAGTAAAGACGATACTAGAGAAAAGACCATTAAAATAACAAATGAAGAAATATAGAGTAGTACAGGAAGAAGATAAGCAAAAGGAAAGAGAGAGAGAGAGAGAGAGAGAGAGAGAGAGAGAGAGAGAGAGAGAGAAATATAAAAAAACGGCAAGAAAAAAAATGTTGTAAACTGGATCTTTCTTTCCCTCTAATTTTTCTGTGTCCAAGTTTTAATGAGTTTTTCATCGGAAGGCAATGAAAGTCCTCGCCGGGGGAACGCTTGAGGGAGGAGGACCTTTCGGAGCTTTCATAAATTGTCTATTATTTCTTAATCCTTCGATATAACGTTATGTTTCATCCTCTCCTCTCTCACCACCACCACCACCACCACCACCACCACCACCACCACCTTCGGCTTCTCTTGTTTCATGTTCTCATCTCTCATCTTCTGTTGCTTCACTCTCTATTCCCCTCTCTCATCTTTTCTTGTTTATCTCTCTCTCTCTCTCTCTCTCTCTCTCTCTCTCTCTCTCTCTCTCTCTCTCTCTCTCTCTCTCTCTCTCTCTTTCTGTTCATTTTTTGTGGGATATATGTTCTAATTATGTACGTCTTCAGTATTTTTATGATTTGTTTGTTGTCGTTCTCTCATTTTTGTTGTTATTTTCTTTTCTTTTCTTTTTTGTGTTGTTGTTTTGACCTGAAATTTTCTCTTATTAAGCTTTTTTTTTTTTTATCTTTTTACTTACGTTTGCCTCACAAGTCAATACTCCCTCACCGCTGCTTCTTTTATTCATCTATTGAGTGTTTTCCTCTGCCTGTCTGAAATATAATTGCTGCCAATTTGCCGCTTCGAGACGCACCAGAATGCTTTTTTTTTTTTTTTTTTTTTTTATAGTTTTTGAAATACGTCGAAAATGTGCACGTCTTACTAATTAACCGGAATATTCATGAAATACCAAACACAGGAAGGCAAATTCACACCCAGGAAGAAAATAAGAAAAGAGAAACGCTTCAAGATTCTGTGTCTGTGAGAAACTAAATTATAAACAAACGATAGAGAAAATATATATATGTAGTGATATCTCAACAAACTAACAGATAGAAAAATTAATATGCAGAAAACACGTTGTTGTTCTCCCATGACAGAGTTGAATAGCAGTGAACAATAAAATAAAAATTGCTAATGAACTTTGCACATTATTATTTCCCAAAGCAAACAAGAATTCTAGAAAATATAGCAAGAAAAATAGTAAATGAGGGAAACACTTGACTATTATTCCTCATGACAGACCAGATGAGCAGAGAAAAATACTGAGAAATGTAGAATAGCACATCACTCTAATCTTGCGCACCATTTCTCTTCTATTTTGTCTTGCTTTGTCTTATACCTTGCCTTACCTTACCCTTCCCTTACCCTTCCCTTCCCTTCCCACACACAGCGTCCCTCTCTTACTCCCCTCACGTTCTCTCAGAAAAAAAAAGAGACAGGATGAAAAAAAATGCATCTACAGTCCAGGTTGTAACACTGACTGTGCTTTATTTCAGACATATAAATGGGGAATCAAACACAGGTACATTGAAACACACCTGTACAGAGGGGATGTGTGAAAAAAAGGGAGATGGAGAGGGTTAGAGAGGAAACAATAAAAACAGAACGAAGGTCAGAGAAAGAGAGAGTAATGGAGAGAATAAGGGAAAGCGAGGAAAGAGGGAAGTGGGAGGTAGAGAAAAGGAAGGAAAAAGTGATATGAAAGGGAGAGAAAAGGAAGGGAAGAAGAGGAAAACTTAGCTGGAAATAAGAGTGAGGAAAGGAACAAGAGGGAAAATAGAGTTTGAAATGAGACATGAAGGAAAAAAAAGTTGGGGAAAAAGTGAGAGAAAGAGATTGAGAGGAGGGAGGGAAGGGGATAGAGAAGAGGAGAAGGAAAAGAAAGAAGATGAGGGGAGAAAGAGTGTTGAAAAGCGGAGAAGAGTAAGGAAATGAAAGTGAGAAATGGGTTAGAGAGAGAGAGAGAGAGAGAGAGAGAGGTGGTGGTGGTGTTCCCGCATGGTGGTGATGGTGGTTGTGGTTCTCGCCTAGACAAATACAGGCTGGGTTGGTGCAGATTTTGTATTTTATCTTTTTTTTTTTTTTTTGTAGTTTTACGTTGAATTTACAAGTTAATTTTTTAAGCATTTTTTTTATACATTTCTTTGGCAGATGTAACTCCCCGTTCACTCGTAACCTCCTATGTGTGTGTAGAAATCTGTGTGAGTGAGTGTGAGTGTAAATCCCAGTGTTTAGCCATACACATACTCATTTACTCAGCATCGAAGCATGGGCGTAAGTTTAAATCCACGGCCGTTCGAACAAAGGACAGAAATTTCAACTATGTGTGTGTAGAAGTCTTTTGTTTAATGGTAGCGTGTCTGAGTCAACCTTAACCCTTTCAGTACCGTGACGTGTTTCCATATTCATTCTGCTTCTCTATTTAGTGATTTTATACAGCTTCAGAAACTTATGTGGGTGATTAGAATAGTGAAGAATCTGACCATTGATCTTCTGACCTCCAAAGACCCTTTCTAACGTAAATAGAATAGTCTTGTCATACTCATGGTAAAAATTCGTCCCAGTACTGAAGGAGTTATGTACATTTTAACGACCATCTCTCTACACAGGGACTGGCTTGTATTGTAAAACGTTCCGCTCTACCCACCACAACTATTTTCAAAGGTCAATGATATGGTTAGCATGGTTTTCAAGAGTGTTTTCTCTGTTAATGATATAGAAATGTCGTTAATCTGTTCCTAAAAGCTATAGAAACATCCCAAAAATCGTGTAGCGTTTATGTAGAGCCACTGGAAAGTAGTCATGGTGTGGTGGGGATGTGGTTCAGAATATGGTGTTGTGTATTTGATGTATTGATTTCCCGGAGGAGCTTTTATCGTGACCTTTATGATGCATGTCCCTCCTTTACTTTCTATGGTTCTACATGATGTTTTTAATATAAGAGCACTGGCCAAGGAAACAAAGAGAATTAAGAAAGAAAGGCTCACTAAGATTCTAGTCACGAGAGAGATGTTACAGATTTCGTCAAGAATCAGAGAAAAAGTATCTTGAAACTTCCCTCTTGAAAGAATTGAAGTCACAGGAAGGAGGGAATTTCAAAGCTTACCATATGCGACGCCTTTTGTCGGTCTGTCAGTCAGTGTGTCATGTCTGTGCATCACGGACACCACACCCCGACACATGACTTCCAGCGAATTATGATAAGTTTGTCAGAAAGCAGAGGTAATATTTTTGTGGTATTTTCCTCATCAATAAAGTATTCGGGAAGGAAGTCTGTGGAATTGCTTTTCTTACTGATGAAATTGGCGACTGTGCTTCCTGTATTGGTAGTTTGTGCCTGAAAAATATCCCTCATTGTGGAACTACTGAGCAACCGTCAGTCACATTTTCCTATACTGTCCGTCCGTCTATTACCTGATTCCGTTTTCTTCTTCCTTTCATCCGTTCAGTCACCCGTTTGTCTGTGTCTCCTTTTCTTTCTCTGTTCATTTGTTTATATGTCTGTCTCTCTCTTTCTCTGTTCACCTGCAATGTTATCTCTGTTTTTCTTTCTCTTTGTTCACTTGTCTGTCTGTCAGTCTATTAATTATTCTTTGTATATTCATCCGTCTCTCTCTCTCTCTCTCTCTCTCTCTCTCTCTCTCTCTCTCTCTCTCTCTCTCTCTCTCTCTCTCTCTCTCTCTCTCTCTCTCTCTCTCTCTCTCTTCATCAACTTGTCTATCTATAACTCTCTTTCTTGCTTTGTTTCCTTGCCTAGTTATCTCTTTCTTTCTCTGTTACTCTATCCCTCCTCTTCTTTTTCTAATTATCCATCTGTCTATCCCTCTGTTTTCCTCTTCTTTGCTCATTCACCCGCCTCTTTCTTTTTCCTCTTCTCCTTTATCCAATCTGCCGTCTGTCTATCCTTCCTCTTTTTTCTTTGTTTTCTTGCTCTTATTCATCCATTCATTCCGTCTTTTTATCTCTTCATTTCTTTGTTTTTCTCCCTTCATTTCTCTATTCACCCGTTTGTCTTTCTTTCTCTTTCTCTCTCCGTTTTCCTCTTTGTCTTTATCCAATCATCTGTTTGTCTATCTCTCCCTTTTATTTTCTCTCTCTCTCTCTGTGTTTTTCTCTTCTCCTTTACCCATTCATTTTCTCTCTGTTTCCTCTTCTTTATCCAGTCTTTCTATTCCTTCCTTTCTTTCTATGATTTCCTCGTCTTTATTCTTTCATCCGTCTGTCTATCCCTCCCTTTCTTTCTCTGTTTCTTTTCCTCTTCTTTATCCATTCATTCCATCTATTTATCTCTCTCTTTCTTCCTCTTTATCCGTCTGTCTATCCCTCCCTTTCTCTCCCTGTTTTCCTCTGTTCCTTTACCCATTCACCCCGTCTGTCCTTCTGTCTGTCCTCCATGGGTTCATCTGCCTCCCTTTCTATCAGTTCCATCACTCCAGCGTCCATCTCTCTGAACCTCCATCAGTCTCCGTTAACCTTCATCTAACCTTCCGGGCGCCGTTCGGACATCAAGCTCGCCTTTTGTATTGTCACCCTCGAAACTTTATTCTCCCCTTGTGTGGCGGCGCCGGCTCGCCCTAAGCACCGCCACGCGTGCTTTATTCCGCTAACGTATTGCCTCTTAAACCTGAAATTTGTGTTGTTCGTAATGCTGCGGCCGTCTGGAACACTGCGGCGATGCTTTATTTGTGGCGGTAAAATATTCTCACGTGAAATATGAAGGTGTTGGGATAAAGCTTCGCAGACCCAACGCCTCTTCCTTCTCCTCCTCCTACTCTTCCTCCTCCTCTTCCTCTTCCTCCTCTACCTACGCTCCATGAAGCTATATTTACAAAAGGCCTGAAATATGCATCAGTCTCGCCCCGTCAGTCCAAGGTTAGTGGGGCATTGATTGGAGTGTTAAGCGTTCCATGGCGTTCGTTACATCACCGTGTCCGCCGCCAACACCGCCACCACCACCATCACCACCGCCACCGCCACACCGGGAGCATCACAAAGCTTTCCTCGCGGGAGTTTGTGTTACTGTATGATTTTTGTGTGTGTGTGTGTGTGTGTGTGTGTGTGTGTGTGTGTGTGTGTGTGTGTGTGTGTGTGTGTGTGTGTGTGTGTGTGTGTGTGTGTGTGTGTGTGTGTGTGTGTGTGTGTGTGTGTATCTTGCCTCTTTTTCACTTTCTCTTTTTTCCTCTTTTTGACTTTTTGATTCGTTAGTTTAATATTATTTCTTTTAAATCCGTTTATTTGCATACCTGTTCGATGCTGCTCTCTCTCTCTCTCTCTCTCTCTCTCTCTCTCTCTCTCTCTCTCTCTCTCTCTCTCTCTCTCTCTCTCTCTCTCTCTCTCTCTCTCTCTCTCTCTCTCTCTCTCTCTCTCTCTCTCTCTCTCTCTCTCTCTCTCTCTCTCTCTCTCTCTCTCTCTCTCTCTCTCTCTCTCTCTCACATGCCAAGAAGTGAAGTGAAAGTGGAGAAAATCGCAGAGGAAGAGGAAGGGACTGTGGCAGTGAGGATATCAAGGTCACAGAGGGTTGGCTCTTTACCTTTGCTGGTCCACGCCATCTCCCTCCCTTCATCTGCCTTCCTTTCCCTTACCTGGCTTCCTTCTCCCCACCTCTCAGCCTTCCCTTCTCACGTCCGGTCTCCCTTCTCTAGTATCCCTCGCCTTCACAGTGCGCTAAGAGACAAGACAGAAACACTAACCTAACAGGAGGAATTGGAAGTGTTTCAAATAACGCAGTCAGGTGTGAAAATTAATTGCGTGTTCAACTAGACTTGCTGAATGGGTCTGTGGATAGAGAGAGTGCTGGCTGGTGGGTGGACAGGGGAATAAGATAAAGGGAACAGGGATGAAGTCACACAAAGAACTATAATGAAAACGAGTGAAAAAGACATGAAAAATAAAGAGGAAATAAAAGACACGTATTTTAACGAGGAGGTTGATGTAAACGGTTGAAAAACTGATTAAATTTAAGGTGGTAATGCATTGAATTAAGAAGAAGAGTTACGTACTTGGGCACTGGCTGAATAGTGTGAATCCCAAGCACAGTCTGTCACGGTGTTTCGCGTATGTTTTCTACTGTCTTTAATTTCTCTGATCAACTTAGGATTTGAAACAGTAGAGAAAGTTAATACGTCGATGAGGTGAGAGCAAAAAGGTGATCTAATTTCCCTCAACAGCTGCGCATGTTGAATACATAATTGTTCGTTGTGTGGTATGAGAAAAGGTTAGAGAGAGTAAATGCAACCGCTGAAACAGGAGGAGAAAATGAAAGTGGTATGAAAGCAGAGGAAATGAAGAAATCAGAAATAGTAATGACAATGAGATACATGTGTAAAAAAGTAACACAGGAGAAAGAGAACATAGTCATTTTAACTTTACTTTTTTCTTATCGTTGCGTGTGTTATTAGGAAAAAAAACAAAGATTGAAGGAAAATATTGTTAGAAATAATGAACTATGTTTTTTTCGTTTTTTTTCTATTTCTTACCCTTTGTTAGATTTTATGAAAGAGGACTCTGTTTTGTCTGTCCATCACTGCCCACATATCTGTCTATAACACAAATACACACACACACACACACACACACACACACACACACACACACACACACACACACACACACACACACACACACACACACACACACACACACACACACACACACACACACACACACACACTACACCAGTACTTTATTCTTCCTCTAATGCGGTAGAGTGTTACGCAAAAATAAGATATGTGAAGTTTTATTAAATTCTTTTCATAGAGTGAGTAGAAATTGAATAAAGAAAATCGAGTTTCCCTTTTGTAAAGATTTGGTTACTTTTTATCCTCTTGCCGACGGAAGGGAAGCTCGGCCATTACTAAGGTGGTGGTGGTGGTGGTGGTACTAGTAGCAGTAGAAGTAGTAGTAGTAGTGGTAATGGTAGTATTAGTATTAGTAGTAATAGTGGTAATAGTAGTAGTAGTAGTAGTAATAGTAGTAGTAGTAGTAGTAATAGTAGTAGTAGTAGTAGTAGTAGTAGTAGTAGTAGTAGTAGTAGTAGTAGTAGAAGTAGTAATACTGGTAATGTTAGTAGTAGTAGTAGTAATAGTAGTAGCAGTAGTAGTAGTAGTGGTAGTAGTAGTAGTAGTAGTAGTAGTAGTAGTAGTAGTAGTAATAGTGGTAGTAGTAGTAGTAGTGGTAGTGGTAGTGGTAGTCATAGTTGGGATAGTAGTAGTCGTAGTGGTAGTAGTAGTGGTGGTGGTAGTAATAGTAATGATAGTAACAGTGATTATTGTTTTGATATTGTTGTTGTTGCTGTTGCCGTTATTGTTGTTGTTGTTGCTGATATTAGTAAGGGCACTCGCATGAAAAGCTATTTCCTTCTCATAATGTCAGGAAGTATAATTTACTTGTATACTCAGTCAACAACCACCCTTTTGTCACACACACACACACACACACACACACACACACACACACACACACACACACACACACACACACACACACACACACACACACACACACACACACACGACTAATCAACCTAACAAACAGACAGTCTGACATTCAGCCATGCAGACCCTCAAACAAACACTTTAAAGAACCATCACTAGAGACACACCTCAAACACTCACCCAGCGCACCCTCGTCCCACGTTTTAAAGCAGCAACTTCAGCAACTCTGTCTCTCACAAGTCAATTTCACCCCATACCTTTTACAATGAACCTTTTTATATGCGCTCTGTGTATCAAATTTTCCTCTAAATATTCAGCCGGCGGACCCCATATTCTTTTTTACCGAGGCATATTTTTATATTACATTCATAAGGGCCTCACAACGCCGTCACTCCCATCAGTTCCCTTCAGTCCCCGTCGGCCCCTTCTTCCGGATCGATCATCCACCCAGCCAGTCCCTCAGTCCCGTCGTAGAAATCTCAAAGGTAACATATATATTTATGGAATTATTGTCATGTGTGCTGTAACCTTTTGATTCCCTTACTGGAGGCTCTGTAGTGTGTGTGTGTGTGTGTGTGTGTGTGTGTGTGTGTGTGTGTGTGTGTGTGTGTGTGTGTGTGTGTGTGTGTGTGTGTGTGTGTGTTAGTGTGTTGCGGTGGCAATGTGGTGTGTGATACTGGTGTTATTTATGGTGGCCATGCAATTTAGGGGACCAATAGTCTCGGTACGGGACTGTGGGGGAGGGGATGAATGGATAGGGTGAGGGTGGGTTAGAGTTGGTAGGAGGATGGGGATGGGGAGCTGCTGTGTGGGAGTAGCTGGAGGGAAGCTGTGTGTGGCTGCGTGGCGTGACATACACAGCATTACGTGTTCAGAATGTTTTACACGCTGAACACAGGGCGTGGCGAGAGAGAGAGAGAGAGAGAGAGAGAGAGAGAGAGAGAGAGAGAGAGAGAGAGAGAGAGAGAGAGAGAAAGTGTTGAGGGATACACATCTGCCTAAAGCAAACCTGCACCAACACTACAGCCTCATTTGAGCGGCAACACACACACACACACACACACACACACACACACACACACACACACACACACACACACACACACACACACACACACACACACACACACACACACACACACACACACACACACACACACACACACACACACACACACACACACACACACACACACACACACAGGGGGGAGTAATGGCGTTCACACCTTCATTCACCTCACCACCACCTGACTCTCTCACCAGCCTGTGTTTATCATAATACGCATGTTGCTTTTATTCTTATTATTAGTCTCGATACATTGCTATTTACGTACAAGACTCATTCATACATACATACATACACAAATCTGAATATAGTGAACTAGTATAGAATATGTATGTATATAGTGTTAGCTGTATGTGAGTAATAAATGCAGGATCTCTTCTGATGTATATGTACATGTTTCGTTTTTCAAGGTTTGGCATCAAAGACAATATGTACAAGGTAATTTAAAGGGTTCCAGTCCATTGCGCAGGTAGATACAGGTGAAGCACACGTTTCCTCCAGTACTACCTTTCACATTCCTTACATTGCTGCGTCATCAAGGTTCGTAAGGGAACAGGTAGGAGACAAACGCGTCTCACATTACATTATACTGTATAGAAATCGCACTAATCACACCACCAGTACAAGAGAGAGCCTGCTGAAGGGACACACGGTAACAAAATCACTACACTAAACTCTCCATTTCTTGTACACAGTGGTGAGTTCTCTCCATTTCATCACTTGGCTCTCTCTCTCTCTCGCACACTAACACACATACACTCTTACATGATATTACACATTTTCAGACAGTCACAACCTCACTATGGTCGTGCTGTGGTGTGCAGGTCGCCACTCCACAGGTTCCTCACGGTGTCAGGGTCCAGATGTCACTGTCACAGCGCCACAGATTAACAACAGACTCATTCTCACATGCAGGTCATCACTGGTCTGCGTTGAATGTCTGTTTGTTTGACACATATGCCGATTTGTCAGACACATTTTTGCACTGATGAGCCGAGGTTGCATTGCTTATTACTGTGTGTGTGTGTGTGTGTGTGTGTGTGTGTGTGTGTGTGTGTGTGTGTGTGTGTGTGTGTGTTCGTGTGCGTGGAAAAAGCTGGAAATGTTGCTCAGTTTCTCTTTCAAATGTTTCCTTTCACTTCATTCGTTTTCTATTAATGGGATTCTCTCTTTTGTTGAACCGCACGGACAAAGAAACAGACACAGAGACATATTCTTGCCAGAGCCGTACGTATTCTCAACCCGCCAGTTTCCAGAGAGACTCCCGCTGACAAGGCTATAAACATTCCTCCCTCTGGCATGACGCTGAGACGGCGGGTTGCTTCAAGTCGCTTAGCCAGGCACGCGAGAGGCTGAGTAAGATGGTGCAGCCAAAAGCGGTCTCAGGAATAGGGCTTATGACCCCCTGAGGCAGACTGGAGGGCTTCCTGCGGCTCCGTCTTGTCCCTTAGTGAACGTCAAAGCCAGTCTGCAGCAGCCACTGAGGGTCAGGATAATCAGAACATCCCCACATATGCAGTAAATGCCAGCCAACGCGAGAGAGAGAGAGAGAGAGAGAGAGAGAGAGAGAGAGAGAGAGAACCGGGTAACCTTTGAGCTTGCAACACACTCACCAGGATTGGCTGTTGTGTTTGTCCTGCGGGAGGCTGATTGGCTGCCGCTCGCTACTCGGTGTTTGCCATTATTTCTAAGTGGCGTCACCCTTCTGAGAGGAGACTCTCACACTAATTTTCTTAAGCTTGTGGGGAAAGAAATATCAAAATGGCACACTTGAGAAAATAGCCCTCCTGTTCAAGTTTTGCTGGAGGTAAAGTGGAGTGTTCAAGGTGTGTCTTTCTCGTTCCGGCAGGCAGGGCATTACTTCCTCCACTTCTCTTAACGGTGGTGTAACAGGAGAAGTGGAACTGAACGCTGCAAGAAAATGGTCGGTGTAATAGAGAGCTATTGTTTCAGGGTTTTGTCTTTCTCTTTAGAAAATATATTGAGTGAAGAAATATGGCCAAGATTCTTCATTGTCATCATTATGACTTCTCTGAGTATAATATGGAAAAAAAAAAAAAAGAAAACTGCATGTTAAAGAAAGTGTTGCACATCAGAGACAGTGACTCCCTGAAGGTCCGTGTTTGTCTTCTCAATATGGAGGAAAAAGAATTGAATTTCCAAGGCCATCATCGCTCCTGGGTGTTTTACTTCAGCCGGAATATTGGTTGTTAGAGAACTTTTTTTTCTTTTTTGTTAGCGAAAAGAGATTCAGCCGTCCGTCTTGATCACTTCCCTGGCCTCCTTGAGCTCCTCCATTAACTTGGCTGTCTCTGGCTAACAAGATTAACAATTCTCTTCGTACTCCTTCCTCCAAACTCCTCCCTGCGTCCCTCCTCGCCTGCCACGCGCCGCTACAAAATCTATGACCCAAGGGATAAAAAATCGAGGCCTCATTTTGTGGTTTAGTGGAGAGTGTTGCAAGGAGTTTGTCTTTGATTAGAGTAATCGAGGTGTCTTGCTCTCTCTCTCTCTCTCTCTCTCTCTCTCTCTCTCTCTCTCTCTCTCTCTCTCTCTCTCTCTCTCTCTCTCTCTCTCTCTCTCTCTCTCTCTCTCTCTCTCTCTCTCTCTCTCTCTCTCTCTCTCTCTCTCTCTCTCTCTCTCTCACACACACACACACACACACACACACACACACACACACACACACACACACACACACACACACACACATACGTTGCTCCTTCCAATGTTTGGCTCTTGAAGTTTCCGTTCGTCAACTTTACAGAGAGTAACGGAGATCTCCTCTTCCTCCTCCTCTTCTATTACTTCTCTTTCTCCTTCTTCTCCGTGTCCTCGTCCGGTCCCGCCACTATTGACATGTGCCTGCAAGGTTGGGTGGCGGCGGCACCGGGGATTTCAGTGCGGAAAGAGGCTTTTGGATGGCTGAGTGATGCCTTGCCAGCCAAGTTTGTGTGGCATTGACTTGGGTGCGTGTTTACCTGGGCTAGCGTCTGCAGGGCTTGTGTGGAAGTGACTTAGTGACTTTACTCCTTCCTCTTTTGGGCGTTGTGACTCTGCGGCATTAGGTTCGACTACCAGAAGGCGCGGACCACTGCTTTTGCTTCCTTGAAAGTGACTTAGTGCTTGGGGATGCGTAGGTAGATGACCTCACCACCTCACCTCCGTCCTGGTCTTGGTGGACGTTCGTGTGTTACAATCGCATGACGTAGTGGTGTGGGAGGGCAGTTAGCAGGGCGAGGAGCAGCAGTAGGTGGTATAGCGCGCCCCGAGGACCTGCCAGCGGTGTGCCCTTGTTGGTCTGCATGGCGGCTTGGTGCTCACCTGGGGGAAAGAGAAGGAGGCGCGGTGAGGCGGGAGGTGAATCGTAAAGGGGATCACGGTGGCGGCGAGAGGAAAGGAAAAGATATTCATGTAAAAAGCGTCATGTTTGGAGAGGAGGACTCAGTGCTAGATCAAACATAAGTGAGTCATGAAGGGACTGTGTTGATGGGACTGTGTTGATGCGACTGTGTTGATGGGACTGTTGATGCGACTGTGTTGATGGGACTGTGTTAATAGGACTGTGTTGATGGGACTGTTGATGGGACTGTGTTAATGGGACTGTGTTGATGGGACTGTGTTAATGGGACTGTGTTAATGGGACTGCGTTGATGGGATTGTGTTGATGGGACGGTGTTAATGGGACTGTGTTAATGGGACTGCGTTGATGGGACTGCGTTGATGGGACTGTGTTGATGGGACTGTTAATGGGACTGCGTTGATGAGACTGTGTTGATGGGACTGTGTTGATGGGACTGCGTTTATGAGACTGTGTTAATGGGACCGTGTTAATGGGACTGTGTTAATGGGACTGCGTTGATGCGACTGCGTTGATGGGACTGCGTTGATGGACTGCGTTGATGGGAACATGTGTTGATGGGACTGTATTGAAAGGAAAGGGAAATGTATATAAAGTACAGGACTAATTTGATAATGCGCATTAAGTGAGTAGGTATTGCACTGCCATCCATTAACAAGTCAGTCATTGGGCCAGCATGGAGTGTGAGGCTTATGAATGCCTAGTGGTGAATTTATGAACGACAAACCTGACACTTGTTTTGGAATGGAAGGTAAAGTAATGTAGATTTTTAGTGTAGTGGAAGAAAAATGCTTGGTCTACAGTTATGGCAAATTAAGAAATCACACACACACACACACACACACACACACACACACACACACACACACACACACACACACACACACACACACACACACACACACACACACACACACACACACACACACACAAAAAAAAAAAAAACTTGCAACAACTATTTCCCTTCTCTCTCTCTCTCTCTCTCTCTCTCTCTCTCTCTCTCTCTCTCTCTCTCTCTCTCTCTCTCTCTCTCTCTCTCTCTCTCTCTCTCTTAAAGTACACATATTCTCCTTTTATCTCACATCTTGCCTCTTATTCTGCTTAGTAACGTAATTAAGGCGTTTCTGCCTCCTCTTCCTCCTCCTCCTCCTCCTCCTCCTCCTCCTCCTCCTCCTCCTCCTCCTCCTCCTCCTCCTTCCTTTTATCCCCCTTTCCTTACATCTCTCCACCTCGTATCCTCTTTCGCGTCCCTAATCCTTCCCCTTCATTTCCTCCTCCTTTATTCTCTCTCTCTCTCTCTCTCTCTCTCTCTCTCTCTCTCTCTCTCTCTCTCTCTCTCTCTCTCTCTCTCTCTCTCTCTCTCTCTCTCTCTCTCTCTCTCTCTCTCTCTCTCTCTCTCTCTTGTCTAAACTCCATTTTTTCCTTCCATTCTTGTAACCTCTTCTCTCATTTATCTTTGTTCCTTCCATTTGGTGCTCTCCTCCTCCTCCTCCTCCTCCTCCTCCTCCTCCTCCTCCTCCTCCTCCTCCTCCTCCTCCTCCTCCTCCTCCTCCTCCTTTTCCTCCTTTTCCTCCTTTTCCTCCTCCTCCTCATCCTTCTCTTCCTTTTTTCCAATGACCAAGTAAGAATTTCTTTGACTGTCCAATCTGAGAGAGAGAGAGAGAGAGAGAGAGAGAGAGAGAGAGAGAGAGACACATTTGATGATTTCCTATGGACTAAAGGGAAGTTATGATTACTTTGAGACTTCACAATCTATTAAAGAATGGAGGAAGGAGGAGGGAGGAGAAGAGGAAGGGTAGGAAGAGGAGGAAGGGTGGTGATTGGTAATTGAAGGAAGGAAAGAAGAACGGAAGAAGGGAAAGGAAAACAAGGAGGGAGGGAGAGTTGTTGGCGTGTGAGTGGGTGAGTGTGTGGGTTGTGGTGTGTGTGTGTGTGTGTGTGTGTGTGTGTGTGTGTGTGTGTGTGTGTGTGGGTGGGAGGGAAGGAAACAGGAAGGTAGGGAGGTGCTGTGGGAAAATAATTTATAACAGTGACTATTTTGTTACTTGATAGTGGTGCTTTCTCGCTGATTGTTTGCTCTCTCTCTCTCTCTCTCTCTCTCTCTCTCTCTCTCTCTCTCTCTCTCTCTCTCTCTCTCTCTCTCTCTCTCTCTCTCTCTCTCTCTCAATGGGATATACAAAATTACCTCATCTCTATTGACATGTGGCCAGATTGCTTGATGGATACACTGTGGCTGAGTGAATGCACAAATTAACAGGCAGCATAGATGAACCTAGTGACAAGTGCGTAGTTAGACTTTATAATGTGTAGATAAAGGAAACCAGTGACTAAGGCAGCAATGAGCGCTATCTTTACTACATCCAAACGTTTCCACATCTTCTTTGGTCATCTCTCTCTCTGGGTGTAGATGGAGGTGTATAACGGTGTCTACTGCGCAGTATAACGATACTAATAAGAATAAGGAACTTGAATGTGTTTGCTTGAATGTACGTTCATAATTTTAATAAGACAACAGTGATATAAAGAAAATTTACCATTATTATTCCTCCTTCACTTCCTCTTCCCTCTCCTCCTCCTCCTCCTCCTCCTCCTCCTCCTCCTCCTCCTCCTCCTCCTCCTCCTCCTCCTCCTCCTCTTTCTCCTCTTCCTCTTCCTCCTCCACTTTCTCACCCCATGCTGCTGTGATGCCCAAGGTGCTTCAACCCAAAATGACCATAAAGTCTTGAATTTCCTTGCTGATGGCCACCTCATCCTCTCCCGTCCCACCCCTTCACTGCTCCCTCCTAGACCCACCCACCGCCTTTCCCCTCAGCCCTTCCCCTCAGCCCCTCCCATCATACCTTCCCCTCGGCCTCTTCCCTCAGTCTCTCCCCTCAGTCCCTCTCCTTTATCCCTTCCTCTCAGCCCCTCCCCTCATCCCTTCCCCTCAGTCCCTCCCGTGATCTCTCCCCTCAGCACCTCCCCTTAGCCGCTCCTCTCATCCCCTCCCCACTTGGTGTCTAGGCCTGCTAAAAGTTGGTATATCTTTCCTACTCCCAAGACGATGCACCACCATTAGAGGAAGTGGCCGTGTGTGTGTGTGTGTGTGTGTGTGTGTGTGTGTGTGTGTGTGAGAGACAGTAGGAAGATCAAACTTCACCGGTGTTATTTTGAAGTTATGTATTTTTGTTCTTTTCCATTCATTTTCTATTTTTTTTCTTACGTGTGATATTATTGTATTATTTTTATCTTATTTTTTTTTTGTCATTATAAGAACGAATTCAGAGAGTGATATAATGCTGTATATATTTTGTTTTGTCTTTATCCAGTCACCTCTATCACTTTCTTTGTTACATCTGTGTCATTTCTTTATATTTAGTGTTTTACATAACTTTTTCTTATTACATCTTCTATTTTCTCTTTATTCAGTGTCCTTCATCCAACTTTTTTTTTTTTTTTTTTGCAATTTTAGTTATCTTTGTTCATCGTTGGTTACAAATTCTTCCTTTTCATATTTAATACTCCATTTATTTCACTTTCACTTTTGTAAGTTCTCTCATTTATCTTTCTTCCTTCCATTTGGTGTTCTCCTCCTCCTCCTCCTCCTCTCTTCCTCATCCCTCCCATCCTTTATTGTTCAGTTCGCACCTTGCACCTTACAATAACTATGATTTTGTGTGTTTTGTGAGTGAGGTGAATAAAAAACCCGCGACCACACTGCCTCGTCCTGCTCCATACACGGCTATTTTGTGATGGAAGGCTGGATAGAATGGCCTGAAATTTCACATCCAAGCTAATTTATGAACAATGGCATTCGTGGTTAGCTGTGTGTCATTGCAAAGTTTGGGTAGTGTATGACTCTCTCTCTCTCTCTCTCTCTCTCTCTCTCTCTCTCTCTCTCTCTCTCTCTCTCTCTCTCTCTCTCTCTCTCTCTCTCTCTCTCTCTCTCTCTCTCTCTCTCTCTCTCTCTCTCTCTCTCTCTCTCCATCAACACATCGCTTAATTTAGACTTTCACTTCAGACTCCCATCACACTTCAATCTGCGCACGACCATCACATCCCAAGCTCATAGAGAATAGACAGACCACAAGGAAAGAAACATAACAGACAATAAGGAAAAGATTAGAAGCATCATACCCTTTAAGCCATACTCACTCCTGACGCCCTTGCAGAAACCTAACTTGGATATAGACGCTACAATAACACCAGAAACGATGATATAAAAGAGACTAATACGACATGCACTACTACAGCTTTACCTATCCGTCCCTCTCACCTGCCACTCACTTTCACCTCGTAACCTGATCCTTACTCTTGTCCCTTTCTGTCACTCACCATTTAGCACGTGCAACATCACCGACGCAGGCTCCCCGTTAGAAGGACTGCAGGTGTAGCGCCCCGTGTCTCCAGGGCCGGCCTTCTTCACTAGTAGGTGGCTCACTGTATCCTTGCCGTTCTGCGTGTGTATTCTCACTCCCCCTCGACCTTCGTAGTCTATTACCTGAGGAAGAGAGAGAGAGAGAGAGGTAGTGTTAGGTGGTGGTATGAGAGGCAGGTTAGTGGCAGGGTGTATTGAATCAGCTGGGGATTGTGGGAGAGAAGAGAGTAGGCAAGATTGGAAGTTCAGAGGAGGAGGAGGAGGAGGAGGAGGAGGAGGAGGAGGAGGAGGAGGAGGAGGAGATAATGGGATAAGCGTAAAATGTGCTAATGAGAAAAGAGAAGAAAGATGAAACTACGTGAATTGAGACGAAATGAATAGTTGATTGACTGACAGAGAGAGAGAGAGAGAGAGAGAGAGAGAAGAGAAGAGAAGAGAAGAAGAGAGAGGAATTCCATGGCTTCCTCCTCGCTCCATTCCAGAGTTCCCGGAAAATTATCCTCTTATCATGGAGGCAAAGAAGTAACGCATTGACTCTTTTCTGAACCAATTACTGAAGGAAAGAAGAAGCTTTTCGCTATTGACCAATGAACACCTGAAGCCTCGTAGTTCTTTACTTAGTAGGAAGTGTGAGGCTTTGTAAATTGTAAGTAAGGAAAAACAGCTCACATCTTTGCACCTTCAGTACAGGGATGCAATTTTACCTTGAGTTTTGTGTATGATTAAGACGATTTTATTGACGTTAGGAAGGGTCTATGCAGGTCAGAAGAATAATGGCCAGATTCTTCACTCTTTTTATCACACACATAAGTTTCTGAAGGTCTGTAAAATCACCAAATAGTAAGCAGAATGAATATCGAAACGTGTGGTACCGAAGGGGTTAATAAGAAGTGTGTGTGTGTGTGTGTGTGTGTGTGTGTGTGTGTGTGTGTGTGTGTGTGTGTGTGTGGCCAGCAGGTGTACATTTTTATCTTCAGCTTTTCCACTTAATAAAATTGCGTGTAATTTTTTTTCCCCCCCTGCAAAGTAAAATATGATAAAGTAAATGAATGAATGAATAAATAACTTAATAAAAACGCACATAAAAAAAAGGGAATTGAGTTTATAGCTTCATATATTTGCTCGTTCTAATATCAGTACACGATTCAAATGACATTCCAATTGCTACAGTACGGAGTGAAAATAAAAGATAGTGGAAATAAACATACAAATTAACATCCATTCCACGCATCAAAATTGCTCCATATTTCACTTATTTGACATGCGAAGAAATTAAGAAATAAAAATGCATTGGAATCATCACCGGAAACTTTACAGATTTTTTAAAGTTTGACTGTATTAAAGAAAAGAAAGGAGAGGAAAGAGTGCATTCGTTGTCGGAGAGAAATAAGTGACGCCAAGAAGAAGAAGAAGAAGAAAGCTGAAATTGAAGAAAGTTTTAAGTTGTACAATTGAGAATGAGTGAGTGAGTGTGTGAATGTGAGACGAGATTTTTTTTTTCCCCATTTTTTTATGCATCGATGATTTCAGTTCCAATAAATACGAGTAAGATGAGACAAAAAAAAAAAAATACACACAAGGAATCAGATTGAATAATTGACAATCGCATCAAATTAGTAAAACATGAGAAGAGAACCAAAAAAAACTAGAAAAACTGACAATCCCCACAAGAAAAGAAAAGATAAATGAAAATAAAATAAAATAAAGACACAAAAGAATATATAAAAAAACACAAGGAATCAGATCGAAAAAAAAAAAACACCAAAATAAAAATGAGTAAAACGAGAAGAGAACCACAAAAAAAAAAAAAAAAATTACAATCCCCACATGAAAAAAAATAAATAAATAAAAAAAAACACACTTTAAAAGAAAAATTAACAGCATCGATACAAAAGCAGACGAATGAACCAAGGAAACACAAACACCCCAAGTTAAATAGAATCACCTGAGACGGGGCGCTTACCTTGTCGTGATGGTACCAGTAGATGAAGACAGGCCGTTCTGTGCCATGGGTCACCACACAAGTAAGGTTGATGGGCGAGCCTCGGTGCACGTAGATCTCAGGAGCATTCAGAATCCACGCTCTGGGCACTGTTAGATGGGAGGGATGAGGTGAGAGTTACGAGGAAGGAGTAGAGTAGTAGGACAGGGGTGGAGTGAGGGAAGGAAGGAAGAGGAAGGAGGAGGAAGAGTGTGGGTGATGCGATAAGGTGGAAAAAATGGAAGGACAGAGAAGGGAGAAAGAAAGTTTTTTTTTTTTTTAGCTTCACATTGTTTCGAAAAATCTAAAGACGATGATAACTCTTTCCAGACAGTGTAACTTCTTGTGTGTGTGTGTGTGTGTGTGTGTGTGTGTGTGTGTGTGTGTGTGTGTGTGTGTGTGTGTGTGTGTGTGTGTGTGGTACCCTTGACTGACTGGACTGTTATGGTCTTTCCTGTCATCTACACACACACACACACACACACACACACACACACACACACACACACACCTTCAGGACAACAATGACCTTCCAATATTGAACTCCCACCACTAACTTCTCTCTCTGACTGGAATATTCGGAAAACTGTTTACGGGCAGTGGGTCGTCTTCCCTTCCCCCTGACAGCTCATTTAGGCTGAATTTCCCTCTACATTCCCGCCACCTGCTGCTCTTGTGGATTGCTGGGAGATTTGTTTACCTGTGTTGTGTTGTACTGTCCTGTTTTTCTCTAGTTCTTGCTACCTCCAGAGAGAGAAAAATACGGTCGTGTGTTTGTATGTTGTTATGTGTATGTGTGTGACTACCAAATAGATATAGACATACATCATTTAATTTTTTTTCCTCCTGTGCTCGCTGATCTCATCCATCTTAATTCCTTCATTAACGTAACGCGTTGCCCTATTCATGCTGCTTACTATTTGGTGAGTTTATACAGCTTCAGAAACTTATGTAAGGCATTGAAACAGTGAAGACTATGGCCATTAATCTTTTGAACTTCATAGACTCTTCCTAATATTAAAAAGAATCGCCTAATCTTACCTAAAACTCATGGTAAAAATGCGTCCCAGTACTGAAGAGGTTTAAGTGTTCTACTCGCTTATCGAATGTTACTCTTTCTCTAGTTTTCTCCCGTTCATTATCCTGGGTGAAGTACGAGGCCGGGAAATGAAGCACGTACTTAGCTCTACTCGAGGATACGTTTTTTTCAGACTCACAATGCAGCAAAATGACTAATGAACGGGGAAATATATACACGTATTCATAAAGCCCATTGCTCGCTTCCTGCCTTCCTGCACGCGGGTAGTTATCGAGAGCGAACAATAGCTGGATTCTAAGAGTGTTTTAAAAGTTATACACTGATGAGATAAAGATGTGAAGAAATGTGTTTGTGTTTGGCTGTTTGGCGCGTTTTGCATTCCATTTACATTCATATTTCCCCGGCGTGAGTGCAAAGCGAACAATTGAGGGAGGCGGGGAATAAACATGAAAGAAATATATATGAAAAAAATGACTAGAATTACCACGGGGAGTTTGTGTTTCATGATTTGTGCTTAGATTTTCCACTCATGAATCTCTCTCTCTCTCTCTCTCTCTCTCTCTCTCTCTCTCTCTCTCTCTCTCTCTCTCTCTCTCTCTCTCTCTCTCTCTCTCTCTCTCTCTCTCTCTCTCTCTCTCTCTCTCTCTCTCTCTCTCTCTCTCTCTCTCGTCCTTCAGAACCTACAGGTATTCCTTTTTCGGCAAATTTGTGCTGATGTTCGTATTGCTTCTAATCCTTTAAACCTTCCTTATTCCTTTACTTTACTTATCCCATTTTATCTAACCTAACCTAACCTTACCTAACCTAACGTAACCTAACCTAACCTAATCTAACCTACCCAAACCATTTTATCAATCCCTATCACTTTACTTAATCTCTCTTTCAATCTAACTTAACTTTACCTAACCTAACCATTCCTCCCGTCTTTATACCTCTTCGTCCCTTCATTTCTAGTCAGTGAACAATCCCTGTCATTGTCAGCGCCATATGATCTTGTATATTAACCCCTTTTGTACCATGACGTGTTTTCATAATCATTCCAGTTACTATTTGGTGATTTTTTGCAGCTTCAGGATCTTATGTGGGGATTAAAATAGTGGAGATTCTGTGCATTAATCTTCTGACCTCCATAGATCCTTCTTGATGTAAGTGAAATCGCCTTATCTTATCTAAAACTCGTGGTAAAAATGCTTTCCAGTACTGAATACGTAAAGCACTAGTTTCTCAGTCTATTAATTATTGTTTTTCTACTTTACATTATATCCTCTTCACTCTTCACCGCGTCTGTTTCTCCAAGCGTCAATCGAAGTAGTGATGCAAGGCGGTCTTCTGGTTTGGTTGTGAGTGAAAAGATTGTTTGTGTTTCCTTTGCCGCCTTGTTCCTTGGCCTCTATTCTGAAGAACTATGCTCTCTCATCATCACTGCTTTCAAAGACTCTAGTTGAAGATACTCATGTTTTAAAAGTTATTTTCATGGTTCTGGTGATGGATTGTCAAGGTTTCTAGTTTATTATAAGGAAAACCTGTCTTGAAAACCTGGTAAGTCGTCTCTGTGGCCTTGGAATATTGTCGTAGTGAGAGCAGTGTTTCTTAGTACCGTCTCTTATGCCAGCTTGTAACCTTACCAGTAGATTTCAAAGCCGCGTAAAGTTTGGAGGGGAGAAAATATTGTCATATTAATACTCCTGTAGAGAAACTTAGACCACGCCACTAATTGGATTTAAAAGAGGCTTGGGTGAGAGAGAGAGAGAGAGAGAGAGAGAGAGAGAGAGAGAGAGAGAGAGTTTACTTCATCATATCTAGTAATAATAGTAATATTTGAGTATTGAATAAGACCTTTTCTTCATCTCCCTCTCTTACGTCTCCTCTTCCTCTCACTCCATTTCCTCTTCCTCTTCCTCTCACTCTTCTCTCTTCTGCCTCTCACTCAATTTTCTCTCCTGTTCATTACTCTGCTTAATTTTTCTCCCTCTTCTTCCCTCTCCTTCCTTCCTTCTTCCTTCACATTCCTTCATCCTCGCCGCAGGATTATTAATGTTCAGGGAAAAAGGTAAACAGGATTCCCAGAAGTAGAGAATTACACGTATGAAAGTTGTATGCATAAGAGTGTGTGTGTGTGTGTGTGTGTGTGTGTGTGTGTGTGTGTGTGTGTGTGTGTGTGTGTGTGTGTGTGTGTGTGTGTGTGTGTGTGTGTGTGTGTGTGTACGTAAGTGTATTTCTCTCTCTCTCTCTCTCTCTCTCTCTCTCTCTCTCTCTCTCTCTCTCTCTCTCTCTCTCTCTCTCTCTCTCTCTCTCTCTCTCTCTCTCTCTCTCTCTCTCTCTCTCTCTCTCTCTCTATGTCTAACAAAAGAAATGAAAAATAAATATCAGCAACAACTACAAAAAAAATATTAGAACAATGAGAAAATTAGAATGTCACGCAGCGTCATTGCCACACACAAAAAAAGCTAAACAAAATGCAAAGTGAACGACGCATTGTTTTTTTTTTTTATCATTAAGCTTGAGGTCAGTCCATTTCACTCCACTTTTGCTGCTTTCAGTTTCATTTTTCCCTTTGTCAAAATCTGTCCACTAGTTAATCTAATGTCACTTTGGCTTCTGTCCCGCCGCTAGTCATTCACTCAACCACTCTGCTGTCCTTCTTTCCTCGCTCTGTGCACTCTGTTGATTATTCAGTTTTGTAGTGTCTCTCACCTGTTTTTTTCCTCGCTTCACCTACTTTTGTCTTTGTGTGTGTGTGTGTTTTTTTTTTTTTTTATTATTATTCAGTTTTGCAGTGTCTCTTACTACTTTTTCTTCGCTTCACCTACTTTTGTGTGTGTGTGTGTGTGTGTGTGTGTGTGTGTGTGTGTGTGTGTGTGTGTGTGTGTGTTGTATCCTGGAGTAAATATTCTGTCTGTCCAGCAAACATTAGCCACGTCTCTTGTGTCTCACCAAACTTTGCTTGTTACTTTATTTTTCAGTTCTCCATCCAGCTTTTACCATGTCTTCCTTTTCATGCTGTTCTTCAGTAAATATTCTCTCTGTCCTTGTAACATTTTATCTTCTCGTTATGTTTTTGTTCATAATTTTGCAGTAATCAATTTTTTTCTCTTTTTACTCTTCATTTTGTTGTTGTTGTTTTTTTATTCATTTTCATCACGTTTTCTGGCTTTTCTGTCGTATTTCAGCCATTCTTCTTGTTTTCTTCCTTCACTCTTATCGTCATCCAATTTTTCAGTATGTTTTTCTCACTCCTTTCACCTCCTTGTTTCCCAAATCTTAATCTTTGACGTATTTTATATTGTTTCCTACCAGTTCTATTTCTTTTCCTCTATTATTCTTCATCACTTGTGCTTTTACATCTTCTATTCCGCATCTTTTATTCAGTAATGATCATCTCCTCCCTCATCTTCCATTATTATTGCTTACATTTTTCGTTCATACCATCTATTGCGACCTCCACCCTTCCCTTCTCTTTCCTAATATATACATTTCCTAAAACTCCTTTCTCTTTATTATTTCTTCCCACGCTCTTCCCTTAACGACTTCCTTGGTATTTGCATTACATATTAGCTACCACTTTCATTTCCACACTCGCTATTTTCTGCCATTCTCCACCCACTTAATTAACTTTCTGCTCCCACTGCCTCCCATTGTCCATCCTCCTTCTCCTTCTCCTTCTTCTCCTCCTCCTCCCCTCGTCTATTTCCAGCAAGGCGTGAGTCACTAAACTGTAATGTGGTGAACTAATCTAGATGAACACAATTTTTTTTCCATGCCTATGTTTGTTTTTTTCTGTTTGTTCATTATATTTGCTCTTGGTCCAAATTTCTCTTTCCTTCTTTTTCTATATTTGTGTAGTGTGTGTGTGTGTGTGTGTGTGTGTGTGTGTGTGTGTGTGTGTGTGTGTGTGTGTGTGTGTGTGTGTGTGTGTGTGTGTGTTTGCTTTCTCTCTCTCTCTCTCTCTCTCTCTCTCTCTCTCTCTCTCTCTCTCTCTCTCTCTCTCTCTCTCTCTCTCTCTCTCTCTCTCTCTCTCTCTCTCTCTCTCTCTCTCTCTCTCTCTCTCTCTCTCTCTCTCTCTCTCGACTTAAGCCTCTTTTCGTTTTTGTTTTCTTGCTTCTTATTCTCTCCCAGTACAACTTTCTTGTCACTAGATCTACATTCTCTACTTCCTTCTTTCCTTCCTTCTTTCTTTTCTTTCTTCCTTGGTTCCTTTATCCTTTTCTCTCATCACTTCCTTCAGCGCGTCTGTTTAATAAGTTATAAATAAACATGATAGCAGAGAAAAGTTTTGAGTTTTGCCTGCTTCTTTTCTTTAACCTGTGTTTCCCAAAAAGAATATGAATGTGTGTTGTTTGGCCAGCGCCGCGGTGTGGGTATGCTGATGTCTTGGAAAAGATCATACATATATTCACTCAGTTTGCCTAAGTTTTCAGGTCCGGACGTGAGAACCTTTACAATTCTTCGTAGTTTAATTCAATCTAACGTAACCTAACCTGACATCATCTAAATTGACCACATTTTTAACCTAATCTAAACTCAACCTCAGTTAGCTTTTCATTTACTCTAGTTTAATCTGTCACACTTCATTCTTAATTTGCTTTACCTTCTTTGTTGTACTTTTTTTTTTATCTTATCCTATTGTATCTCGACTGAATTATCTATCTATGCATCTACGTTTATTATTTTGTACCTTTCATATCTTACTCTCCTCATATTACCTTAACTTACTACTACTACTACTACTACTACTACTACTACTACTACTACTACTACTACTACTACTACTACTACTACTACTACTACTACTACTACTACTACTACTACTACTACTACTACTACTACTACTACTACTACTACACTACACACACACACACACACACACACACACACACACACACACACACACACACACACACACACACACACACACACACACACACACACACACACACACACACACACACACACACACACACACACACACACACCTTCATTAACCACTCAACCTTGAGCAAAAGAAAAAAAAGAGCAGTCATAATACTGTTCTCTTTACATTACAGTTTACACAATCCATTGCACTTTCTTCTCACAACTAATATCTGAAGTCCCCCTCGAAAGGCACGCGGAGCAGAAGACAAGCTGACGAGGACCTTCTGTCACTCCCCCAAAGGAAGCTTCACCACTAAAACCTTACAGCCAGAGTCGCTAATGCAAGTTCCGCGAGGCCTCTAAGGAAAGCGTGTTTTGTCACCGCAGGGAGCCGTGAGAGAGCGATGTGGGGAGAACACTAAGAAGAAAAATACCTGAAGGGAAAGGCTTGGCTGAGAGTGAAAAAAAAAGATGGAGAGCGAGAGTAAAGAGCAGAGAGGAGAGAGGAGAGGATAAGTCGCAGATAAGATACAGAGAAGAGACAATTCAGCGTGGTTAGGTTGGATGGGGTCAGTCAGAGGAGCTTGTTTGTCCGGGCGGTGTCGAGGAGCCGCCCTTGTTGGTCTGGGACGCTCCACCGCCAACACCGACAGGATTCCACTAATTGGACGGGACCTGGTGCGGCAGTATTTGTGTTTGGGGCTCGGAGAGGAGGTGGAGGGGAAGGGAAGGAGGCTGGTTGGGTGCAGGGAGGGAAGGAAGGTGGCGGGCTAGATAGAGGAGGGGGAAGGAGGCTGGGTGTGTGGATGGGATGTGAATAGAAAGACGGGGAGAATAGGAGGCTGGGTGGGTGGAGGGATGTGTGTAGATGGAAGGGGAGGGAGGGAGGCTGGCTAGGTGGAGGGAGGTGAGTAGATGGACGAGGGGAGGGAAAGGAGTGTGGGGTGAGAGGAAAACAGTGAAATGTTGGACTAAGTGGCCTTGTTCCTCTCCTCCTCTTCCTCCTTCTCTTATTTCTCCTCTTCCTCTTTCTCCTTCTTCTCATTATCATCTTATATTTCTTTAACACTTTCTTGCATCTGAGTTAAATTTTTCTCTCATTCATTTTTTTTCGCTTTTATTTTTTTTACTTAATTTAATATGATTTATATATTTTTTTCTTTATTGAGGGCGTTATTTAATTTGTTTTCTGCACAGTCAGCTTGTCTACCTTCATAATCTCTTCTTCAATCTCTCTCTCTCTCTCTCTCTCTCTCTCTCTCTCTCTCTCTCTCTCTCTCTCTCTCTCTCTCTCTCTCTCTCTCTCTCTCTCTCTCTCTCTCTCTCTCTCTCTCTCTCTCTCTCTCTCTCTCTCTCTCTCTCTCTCTCACACACACACACACACACACACACACACACACACACACACACACACACACACACACACACACACACACACACTTTAATATATGCACAGCCTCCGTTTCTTGCTTTTCTCCCTCTGCTCATCTTCCTTCCTGGACTTTGATACATACGCAATCCGCTCCTCCTCTGCCGCTCACCTCTTATTATATGCACAGTCAGCTTCTTCCCCTCCACAGAGAGTTTCTTACTGCCTGACCTGGAGTGAGGTTAATGTTGTTATCTTATTTTTTTCCTCGTACGTGACTTCGTTTTTGCTAATTTTGTTTTTATTTTCTATTTTATTTTTCTCGTTGATGTGTAATATGTATTTTCTTGTTTTTTGTGTGTGTTTGTTTTGATTTGCATTTTATTTCTTTTCCATTACTTACTGTGGGTTTTGTATTTACTTGCTAGACAGTATATTTTCTTATCATTCCTCATCAGTAATTACCTATCTTGATTCTCCTATCGTATCTTCATTCCGTAGCGTTCATTAATAATCGTGGCATTCCATATAGAACATTCCTTTTTTTTTTTTTTTCCTATGCTATAATTACGACTCTTTTCACATCACCATTATTCCTCCTGACATCCATATTCCTCCTCCATTCACCGCATCTGCCCTCTCTTTCACACCTTCACACAATTTCCTTCACCCCCAGCACGAGTTTCTTCCCGGAGTACCTCATTTGTCCCTTGTCGACTTGATGGATAACTCTCAGGGTTTTCCTATCTTCTAATTCCATCCCTCTTCAGCTCCCTCTTTCAGTCCCCCACCAAACACCTTCACCTCCTGTCCCGCCATTCCATTAACTCATTTCCAGGCCTTTCCTACCCTCTTAATTCCAGTCTTCTTCCTCTTCTTCTTCTTCTTCCTCATCGTTTCCAATCAAGCATTCAGCGTTAAAGCCCCTCCTATTTTCTTGTTCCATTCTTCTTTCTCTTTTTTCACCTGTAACTGTATTTGTGTTCAACCGATTTTTTTTTTCTTTTCTTCTTTCACCTGTCTTCTTGTGCGTCTTTACCTCTTATTACTTGTTTCTACTGTTTTTTTTTCAATTTTTCCATTCTGTTTCTTTATTTCTATTTCTTTTTTTCTATTCTACAAGCTTTCTTTTTTTTCCTTATTTTCATTTTCCATGTTTATGTTCTTCTATCTCTCCTATTTTCTTGTATTCTTTTCTCTTATTACCTCTACTACTCCTAATATTCTAACATCTTTCCTGTCTTTTTTGTATTTAAACTAATTTACAGAGACTTCAACCTAAAGGAACATGCTTGATTTCATATAAAAAATGTTCTTTCTTTCTTATTTCAACTTCCTTCCAATATTGAAGCACCTCCCCAACCCACATACCACCTTATTTAGTAGTCCTATAGGTAAAATGAGGCAAAAGATACTAGTGGTTCTTAATTATCCGCTTTTGTGTGTTGTAAAATGAAGTCCTCGAGCTGTGACGAAATTGAGCATTAAAAATCATTACTCATTTGAATGCCTAATCGTGTAGAATTAGGGAGCTTAATTGAGTGGTGTAAAATATACATTAAATTTAGTCCAATATAATTAGTTGATCCTGTAATGGTGCAGTGTATTGTGTATGTCTGGGATATCAATTTGTTCTTAGCCGTTACTCGACTTGGCTTATGTAACATGTGATCCGTCAGAGGAAGGAAAAAAGGTGTTGGTACTTGATATTAATTATTTTTCCCATTCTGTAAAAGCAAGACGTGTACACTCATCATAAACCGTAAACATAGAATCTAGAGTACGGAATAAGAGCTCAAACACAAGTGAAAATAAAGCAACAAGTCAGTCTGCACACATATCAAGAGTAATTAAAAAAAAAAAAAGCACGATGAACAAAGAGTCAATCAGCGAAATGTTATGATTGAATACGTGTTAGTGGTCAGTAAACACTGGAGCCTGAACACCCGGTTACTGCACGCCACACGTGACACACACACACACACACACACACACACACACACACACACACACACACACACACACACACACACACACACACACACACACACACACACACACACACACACACACACACACACACACACACACACACACACACACACACACACACACACACACACACACACACACACACACACACACACACACACACACACACACACACACACACACACACACACACACACACACACACACACACACACACACACACACACACACACACACACACACACACACACACACACACACACACACACACACACACACACACACACACACACACACACACACACACACACACACACACACACACACACACACACACACACACACACACACACACACACACACACACACACACACACACACACACACACACACACACACACACACACACACACACACACACACACACACACACACACACACACACACACACGGAACAACCTTTGCTTCCTGTGGCCGGCAGAAGACTATATATAGGAAGCGTTCGGGGTTAGTAGAGAGCAATCCCAGTCAGCGTTCACGGATGTTAGCTGAGGTTAGAAGTTCAAACGCATGCAAAATTAGACTTTCTGGCACGCTTCACCTCACCTCACCTCACATCACCTCACCTTTCCACCACAATAAACCACCGAAAGTCGTTCATTTGTAACTCCACAGCTCCAAATTTCCAGTGGATGTGTGCCACCTGCTGTGAAGTCTTCATTGTTATTACCACCTGCAGCTACTCACGCAGGTGATCAAATTGGTATATCTGTCTCCTGTTTCGAAGTGATTAGGGAACTAGATGGAGATGGTGTGTGTGTGTGTGTGTGTGTGTGTGTGTGTGTGTGTGTGTGTGTGTGTGTGTGTGTGTGTGTGTGTGTAGGATTAGTCATAAAAAATAAAACCTCATTTTCTTATTGTTAGTGTAGAGCTGAGAATAATTATAAGGTAGTAATATAAAGGTTCAAATAATTTTCCTCACATATTTCAAGGTTTTTAAAGGAACAGACAAACTCAGATGGAAAGAATAAACAAAAGTTATTGTTAGTGTTTGAGTTTCATTTTATCGTTTCTGCGGCATTCCAGCTCCTGGTATTCATTTGGTCACGTAGCGAAAGGACATTTTTTTTTCGAATCATCCGCCTTCAAAGAATAACAACGCGATATGTAAATGATTATTGAAGTCTTTAAAGTTTTTACGAAGCAGTTATTCTTTAACGATAAAAAGAAATTTAAAGTGACTTAAACCCGACAACACCAATGGAATTCTTTTTGTTTTGATTTTATTTCTCTTATAGTGAGTGTTCGGTGTAAGCTTTCCATCTCTCACATGAGGGTATTTGTAAGCGAGCGTCGACACGGGCACAGTGGATGTAGTGGTGTATTAACGCCTCGTAATCCACCTGTCGTGTGGAAGAGACAGCGTTGCAGTAAATGTGCTCACTGCTTCCACCGAGGTCATAATTTCTCCCTCATTGACTTGATATGACAACGAGGATGGAACACTTACGGTATACATTAAACTGCCTCATTGTTGTCAGTCATCTTGTCCCCGCGGAGTGTTTACACGGTCCTTTGCAGTGGTAATATACGCTTCATAATTATTCCTCAACCAGTGCGGCGTCGTATTACTTGTTGCTACTCTGCATAAATCCCTCGTCAGCCGCTCCACCTGTGTGTCGTTTCCATTACGCGGAGGCCGTCTTGACATTATTTTGTTAGGCGTCCTACAACATTCTACCTGGGATGCAACGTCGCGTCATGGAAATATAAGTCTGTGGGAGATTACTACTTTAAAGTCAATATAATAATAGTTAAAAGAGATCTGCGTTTGTGTTATTCAGCAAAAATAACTTATATGAAACGTTATATTATTGCTTTTCTACCTGTATTTTACGTTTTTGCCGTATCATTACAAATATTGCATTACACGGATAATTACAACATGTATATCACACCGAATGTACATTTCACACATATACACATACATTACAAAGCCCCTTCTGCTTCCGAACAGTGTAGTCTGTCACAAAAGATTAACGCCACTCGTATTATTGCAGCAATTCCTCCTCCTCACGTGCGGCTCTTTATTCTCTCTCTCACTCACTCTGACGAAGTTAAGGGAGAAACGACTTAGAGTTCTTAGGGACCGTTATCCTGTCAGCCTCCTTACGTGGGGTCCGTGGGGTCCGCAGGTTACTGAGAGACGATTTAGTGTGTGTGAGAAAAAAGGTGGCAGGCGGAGAAAGAGACGTGGCGGTAGTAAATGTGTCACTTTCGCGGTGTTTTGTCAATATCTCGCCTTGAAAACTCTACTCTAGTGGCAGGAGGGGATGGGCAGCGTCTTATGAGGACCTTGGCACCTTGGCACTGCTGGTCTGTGGCACGTCTTAAGAAACGCCTTGCTCTCTCACCACAACTGTTCTCAAAGGTGCTGAAAATGATTAGTCGGGTTCTCAGGATTTTTTTTCCCCCTTAAACATGAAGAAATCTTTTTCATTTGGTCACTAGAGTAATAAAAATACCTGAAAATCCATGTCACTCCAACTGGAGGCTTTGAATGTAGGGAAAGCTGGCCAAGTGCAACATAAAGAGAAAATTAAAATGCCCACTAAGATGCCAGTTCCCTTACAGGTCCAAGAGAACCAGCACCCTCCCAACAAAAAAAAAAAAAAAAAAAAAAAAAAAAAGAATAATGTCTTCAACTCTCCCTCATAAATGAAGTCAAGTCATAGTAAGTTTGAAATACAGAAACAGGTAGGGAGTTCCAGAGTCATGGTTGATCAATTAACTGTTTGCGTTTATGTATGTCTTTGCCGCGTGGAAAATATTAGCTGTCGCCATCACCGCCGCTGCTACCTCGCTCTCCCACCACTAATTAAATGTTTTGTCATCATTGTCCAATCGGAAATTAATATTGTTTAGAAATTAATTGATATGGTAAAGTATAGTATTGTGTTGTGTAGTGGATCGGTGGTCATGTGGATGATGAGATACTGGGAAACACTTGCATTATTTAAAACATCAACCAAAAAAAAAAAAAAAAGACATGTAGTAGTAGGGGTGGTGGTGGTTGTGGTGGTGGTGGTGGTGGTGGTGGTGGTGGTTGAGGTGAAGCGTTACTCCAGAAGCCTCATTCTGCGCATGCGTCACCTGAAGTGTTCTGAAGCTTCTGTGCTGTATCCTCCTCCTCCTTCCCCCCTTTCTGCTCCTCCGTCACTTCCTGGGGTGCGTCTGGCGTGGGCGTGGGCGTGGGTGTAGGCGCGGGCGTGGGTAATTTGTCTAGCAGCACAGCCAAAGGTGAAGGAAAAGGTGTCAGCTGTTTAGCCAGTTGGAAAAAATAACGGCAACTCTTCGCAATATTTTTTTTCATAGTTTGTTTCACTTTTCGTACGAGTTTCCAGAAAATTAGCTCGTATTTTTTTATCAAACTGACAAAGTGATGGGGACTTGCTTTCCCTCGCTTCCTGACGTGCCTTGCGTACACCCAACTCTTGTGTTCCATCAATTCCAGAGAGAGAGAGAGAGAGAGAGAGAGAGAGAGAGAGAGAGAGCAAACTTTAGAGACTTCGCAAGCATGGTATTCCAATTTCCAGTATGGTAAAATCTAACTCGTCTTTCTCGTTCTATATCTCTATCCATGCTGCTGGTGATGCTGGTAGTGGTGGTGGTGGTGGTGGTGGTGGTGGTGGTGGCCGTGAGGGAGGATGGATGGCAGGGCAGGGAACTGGAGGGGAGGGAGGGGGAGTAAAGGATGAAGAGAGACCAGCTACAAGGGATGGGATGAACCATTGAAGGGGAGAGAGGAAAAGAGGGAGAGAGATTGAGAGTTAGTCATACGGGTGATCAAACTTATCTTTGTGTGCATACCCATAAAGCCTTTGTCCCTCACTTCAAGATGTACAGGGCGCCTCTCGCAGTGTATGAATGGCGTCTCCTGTCTCCCTTCATCCGTGTTTCTCTTCCCTAAAGGTGCTGGAGGGTTAAGAAAGTGGGGAAGTAATTGGCCATTTTGATTTGATTTGAAAGGGTTTGTGTTCTGGGGAAGGATGAAGATGGGGAATTTACTTGTCTTTCTTGCCTCTTGGTTAGGGCCCAATATTTGCCCTTTTTCCATTTCTTTCAGCTGCTTTCCGGTCGCATTGAGGGTAACAAGATTTCTGCAGCGAGTAAAGATGTTTCAGATGAACATTCTTTCCATTCCTCTGTTTTGGGTGTGTTATTTGGTCTCTCTCTCTCTCTCTCTCTCTCTCTCTCTCTCTCTCTCTCTCTCTCTCTCTCTCTCTCTCTCTCTCTCTCTCTCTCTCTCTCTCTCTCTCTCTCTCTCTCTCTCTCTCTCTCTCTCTCTCTCTCTCCCTCTCCCGAAATAACAAAGAATATTTTTCAACGTGTACCAATATTAAAACTTCCTCGAACCTTTACACACACACACACACACACACACACACACACACACACACACACACACACACACACACACACACACACACACACACACACACACACACACACACACACACACACACACACACACACACACACACACACACACACACACACACGTTGCTGCGCCTTTTCATCCTTTCCATGTGTCCGCTCCCAGCACTAACTTCTTAATCTTCACCAACACGTAGCATTTACCTTATTTTTCATCCTGACTTATAATTCTTTTTTGTACCATGTAATATCCTCGGCATTTTCGTGCTGTGCTGCGCCGCGAAAACTCCAGTACAGGGGAAGACTTGACGGATTAAGCGGGGCGGGGAGTGAGTGGATTTGGTCTTTTGTGGCTCGAGAACATGCTTTGTTTTAGGTGGACGAATGTTCATACCTTGTATCTTGTGAAGGGGGATAAAATGCTAGGAAGAGAGAGAGAGAGAGAGAGGTAAATATGAGGACAGAAAGGAAGTTATTGTGGATTTATATTGTGAAGAGAGACCTAGAGTACCATGTTTATTGACGTTCTCTCTCTCTCTCTCTCTCTCTCTCTCTCTCTCTCTCTCTCTCTCTCTCTCTCTCTCTCTCTCTCTCTCATTTTAAACTTACGAAAAATATTGAGCAACATACAGCAGTCTCTCTCTCTCTCTCTCTCTCTCTCTCTCTCTCTCTCTCTCTCTCTCTCTCTCTCTCTCTCTCTCTCTCTCTCTCTCTCTCTCTCTCTCTCTCTCTCTCTCTCTCTCTCTCTCTCTCTCTCTCTCTCCACACCACACACACACACACACACACACACACGCATTTTCCAGAGCCAAAAATTGGATGTCATTACCAAGCACCCAACTTTTCAAAAATACTTATAATTACTGATAACCACGTCCACAAACTTGGCAGCGGGTTTATATATTTTCAGGCGAGTCAAATGTGATGGCTGTCGTGCGCATTTGGAAATTCAGGTTTGTACACGTGAAAAGAGACAGGTAGAAGAGAAGGATAGGGATGGAAAAGGAAGAAGAGCAAGAGGGGAACACGAAAATTATGGTTTATACACGTGAAAAATAGACAGATTCAGGAGAAGGAGAGGGATGAAAAAGGAAGAGGAAGAAGAGCAAGAGGGAAAACGAAAAATCTGGTTTATACACGTGAAAAAGAGACAGGTAGAGGAGAAGGAGAGGATGAAAATGGAGGAGGAGGAAGACCAAGGTGTAAAAGTAAAATTTGATGTATACACATGAAAAAGAGACAGTTAGAGAAGAAGGAAATAAGATTAAAAAAACAAAATAGCAGGAATAGGAGCAAGAGTGGATAGGAAGACAGCCAACCATGACACGAAACACTCAAGGAGAATGTATTAAGAGATATTTCCTAACATATATATCCTCCCTCTTATATTTTGTCCTTATATCTCTCGTGGGAGCTTTATGTAACCAACGAGGCGCTTCTTCCCTCCCCACATTCCACTCCGCTATTGCTACCTGGCAGGATAAATAAAATTAAAATACTACGCCCAAGTAAACATCAAAGATATCTACATGAAGGAAAGGTTCAATGTACATAGCGTGTGTTCAGATCCTGTTCCATCTCTTGCCGCCAGCTGTGTCTGTGCTATCACGCCCTGAGAGAGAGAGAGAGAGAGAGAGAGAGAGAGAGAGAGAGAGAGAGAGAGAGAGAGAGAATTTTGTTGTATGTTGCCCAAGGATTTTTTTGTAAGTTTAGAACGAGAGAGAGAGAGAGAGAGAGAGAGAGAGAGAGAGAGAGAGAGAGAGAGAGAGAGAGAGAGAGAGAGAGAGAGAGAGAGAGATTTTGTTGTATGTTCCCCAAGTTTTTTTCTTTAAGTTTAGAACGAGAGAGAGAGAGAGAGAGAGAGAGAGAGAGAGAGAGAGAGAGTACTACAGAACAAGAAGAGTTTTTATCTTTTTTGTAATAACCTCTTCCTTTATCTTTCTCATTTTTATTCCCTGTTCATTACATCTCTCTCTCTCTCTCTCTCTCTCTCTCTCTCTCTCTCTCTCTCTCTCTCTCTCTCTCTCTCTCTCTCTCTCTCTCTCTTTCTTATTTTTTCCACTGGTAATGATCTTTTCCTTATTTCAATCATGGCAAGTAAGTCTTTCTCTATGTTTTAATTCCTTGCATTTATCATTAATATTTCCTTTCTCTCATCATCTTCATCTTTTATCTCTTTTTCTTCTATTGTATTTTTTTTTTGTAAAGTTCTTTTGATTTTTAGATTTCAATATTTCTTTTTCTTTCTTATATCTTTCATCTTCTTTCCTAATCTTTGCTTCCTCCTCTCTTTCTTCATTTTTCCATTTCCTTTTTCGCTTCTTCTCACTTTTGTCTTTCATCTTAACTTTTCATCTTTACCCCCTCCATTCTCCTCTTCTTCCTTCTCCTCTTCCTCCTCCTCCTCCTCCTCCTCCTCCTCCTCCTCCTCCTCCTCCTCCTCCTCCTCCTCCTCCTCCTCCTCCTTATCCTTATCCTTATCCTCCTCTTCCTCCTCCTCCTCCTCCTCCTCCTCCTCCTCCTCCTCCTCCTCCTCCTCCTCCTCCTCCTCCTCCTCCTCACTCCCCTACTTTTTGTTATCCCTTCCTCTCCTTTATACTTTTGCCCTTCAAGATTACTTTTCATTCATACTTTTCTTTTATTCCTCCTTGTTCCCCCTTCGCTTTCTCAAACATCCCTTTTTCTCCATTTCCCCTTCCTGTCCCTTCTCTTCCCCTCCTTACTTTGCTACACTTCCTTTCTTCCTTTTCTTGTTCCTCTTTCTCCTTTTCTTTCTTGTATTCCCCCTTTTTCTTCTCATTCCCTTTCTATATTTATCAAATACGTATAGTTTTACATTCCCTCCTTCTTCCTCTCACTTCCTCTCACTGTAACCTCGCCCTTGCTCTTCAGAGTCGGCCCAACATTCTCTCTCTCTCTCTCTCTCTCTCTCTCTCTCTCTCTCTCTCTCTCTCTCTCTCTCTCTCTCTCTCTCTCTCTCTCTCTCTCTCTCTCTCTCTCTCTCTCTCTCTCTCTCTCTCTCTCGTTTCCTTTAGTTCTATACGTATATATTTTCTTTTGGTTTTCTATTTATTTTCTCTCTGTCACTTCCAGCTTTTCCATGTATCTTTGTGCACCATTTCCTTTTCCTTCCTTTCCATGTATGCTGTGTGTCTAGCTTTACACACTCTCTCTCTCTCTCTCTCTCTCTCTCTCTCTCTCTCTCTCTCTCTCTCTCTCTCTCTCTCTCTCTCTCTCTCTCTCTCTCTTCCTATTTTTTTATGCTTTTCTCTTATCTACTCGATATTTTCATCATATTCTCCTCTTCTTTTCTCTTGTTACCCTCTCTTTTCTCCTCATTTTCCTCTTTCCCTTCCTCCTCCCTATCTCCCCATCCCTCACTTCTTATCCCCGCTCGTCACTGGGCAGTGGACACTCACCTACGACCTTCATGTTGACAACGAAGCTCAGGATCGGCTTAGTAGACACCTGACACTCGTACGTCCCTGCGTCTGCCGGCGTCACACTCTTGATTCGCAGCACCCACTCCAGATTAGGCTCATTGAACACCACGGACACCCGCTGGTCTGTGCTGTACTTGTACTTGTCCACCGTCAGGATGTGAAGATTGTCCTGTCTGATCCACGACACCTGAGAAAGAGAGGCAGAGAAAGAGAGAGGTTGAGGTGATGTGTGTCTTGTTGCATGAGAGTATTGGTGTGTTAAAAAGGTGGGTTTTAAGTTCTAGGGTGTTGTGGTGGGTTATTTGCATGTTTATAATGAGTGTGGGGTGTTGTGGAGGGAATATTTGTGGGATTGTCAGGTTTTTGGGTGTTATTGGGGAAGGTATGTGGTAAGAGTGATGAGGTGAGATTGTTGGTGTGAGGTAGGGTGCTGTGGTAAGGTATTTGGAGAGGTCCTGGGAGTTGTAGGGGATAAATACGGTGAGGTGTTGTGCTAGCGAAAATTTGTGAGGTGTTGGGTGGGAACGAGTGACTGTGGTGGTGTGGGGCTGTGTGGGGTGTTGGTTTAAGGGTAACAGTCTGGTGTGGGAGCGTGGGTCTGGGTGCACAGGGTGTGGTGTCGTGTCGTGCAATGCCGTGTCTGTGTATTTACTTAGTTTAGCTTGTTTGTTTGCTAATTTCAGTACACGCAGCCTGAGCTACTCTCGTGTGTGTGTGTGTGTGTGTGTGTGTGTGTGTGTGTGTGTGTGGTATATTTCAAGACGTTTGTCCCAGATTTTTGGCTAACTCTATTGATGTTTAAGGTTACTGGCAATCAAGTGGGCCTTTTTCTTTTATTTTTGTTACGCTTGGTTAGCTTTCTTCTTGCATATAAAAAATGAAATAGCTCTATTAACACCTCCTACACCTACTTGTCTCACCACGTTGCTAAGAAAAATAATAAACTACAAGGAGTTATAATTGTACCACGTTAAAGTTTCAAAGTAATTGTCTGACTGTGCAGTGCGTGACTTCTGAACAAGGTAACAGAATTCCTGGCTCTGTAGATAGTCAGTGTGGGAATGTAGTGAAATACCGCCGCCAGTAGCATTCACTCTTTCTGAATCACAATAACAGATGGAGCATTGATATCGCCTATCTTACATTTTCCTCAGGTGTTCCCGTTTTTCCTTACTTTTTACCTGTATTCTTCTCAGTTTCCAGTACTTGTTTCTTGCAATTACATTAGTCTGCTTCATTTTAATTATTGATTTTCCAAACTGGCTTCCTTTTTTTCCTTTTTTTATGAACTATACAGAATTTTGAGCTTCCATTATACCTCTACTATATTTTTTCTTCTCTATTTTCCCCTTGTTTGATTTATCCACACAGATTCTCCACAATACTCTATATCAATTATGCCACTATTCTCCCTAACTTTCTTGCTTGTTTACTCTCCAACACTTCCATGCACACTTTATTCTTCTATAGTAAGAATACCCGTCCATACTACCTATGTTAGAGCTTACATTACATTCTTGATAAGTACTCTGGCTTGTTACTTTCCCCTACCTTGATACAGGCACGAGGAGAAACATCCACCAAGAGAAATACGGTAAGCAAAACACTATGCAGTACAGTACACAACAATACCAGCCACTTTGTTTTCTGTGCGTAGTTTTTAGTTTAGTTTCCTTCTCTCTTGCATCGCCGCCTGCCTGCATTGTCCCGGGGTTGAATTTATGGGCAACAGAAAATGGGGAATGCGATAATGGGGCACTGGTGTATCTGCTCCTGCCTGATTCTCCGCATTCGTGGTCTCTTCTATTCCCTTTCTTTTTTTCTCCTTTCTCTCCTTCTCCGTTTCCGAGCGTCTCCCACAAGCCCTTAAGACTTTGAGGGAGGGAAGGAAAATGCATGAGAGGTTTAAAAGTGGTGTGTTTTCTCTTCTTTTCGCATAATTATTTTATTCTGTATTTTTCTGTATAGGAGATTGACACTTGCTTCTCTTTCTAGTTAAACGGTATTGAGAGAGAGAGAGAGAGAGAGAGAGAGAGAGAGAGAGAGAGAGAGAGAGAGAGAGAGAGAGAGAGAGAGATTATGTAATGGATTCAGCTAGAAGTATATTAATTTCAGAATATCCTGATAAAATTAAGGAAATAGGATGCCTCATTAAGAGACAAGATGAAAACCAGAGGATGAGAAAGAAGAAGAGGAGGAGGATCAGGAGGAAGTAGAGGAAGAGGAGGAGGAGGAGGAGGAAGGGGAAGAGGAGGAGGTGGAGATTATGATAATGAAATAAGATGTCAGAAAAGAAGTGATAAGATGAAATGTATGAAAGAATGGCGTGGAAAAGGATAAAGAAAGAGAGAGAGAGAGAGAGAGAGAGAGAGAGAGGTCAATGAAGAAAAACAGAAATATATTAATCTGCTGTAAAGAAAAAAAAAACAAGAAATGGTTGATTCGTGAAAGTAGGAAGTGAAAAAAAGAGAACATGTTGGAAATAGAGATAAATGAAAGGAAATAGAAAAAAAATGCAAGAACATAAATAATTGAAAAAAGGAAACAAAATATGTAAAAAATAAATAAATAGAATACACATATAACATAATGGATTAAAATAACAAGAAAATTAAACACATCAAGAAAAAAATACAGAAAAAAAAAAAACCGTAATCGATGAAAGAAAACGAACAACCGACGATAGAAAACAAGGGAAACTAAACTAAAATAAAAATATATACAAAAAAAAAGAAAAGAAAAAGAAAGCTGAAAGGAGGAAGGCAAGAAAAGGTTAAAGTGGCAGTGGAGGAAGTAGAATGTCTCGTGAAAATTCCAGGAATGAAAAGGGAAAGAAATGAAAGGAGATTTAAGTCTTTTTGGGACACACGGGACTTGTAGGTTGTCCCAATGCAGCTTTAGGCCGACAGAGAGAGAGAGAGAGAGAGAGAGAGAGAGAGAGAGAGAGAGAGAGAGATTAACTGACTGACTTAACAAATAGATGGAGAAATAGATAAGTAAGCAAACAAAGACTGACACGGAAACAGAGACAGGCCGACAACCATTTCAACAGAGACAGGAATAGAGACAGACACAGAGAAAAGCAGGCAACCATTCCAAGAGAGACAGGAAGACGACAGACAGACAGATACAGACGAACACACACACAGACAGTTGCACAGATAGACACAAAGCACAAAGACAGGAATACTATGAAAATTAAGACATATAAACTAAAAAAAAAAAAAAAAAAAAATTCAGACTAACAGAAGAATGAAAGAATTATATAGATTAAGTAAGTAATAAAAGGAAAAATGAATGACAGAAAGCGTACACATGAAGATCAAACGGTAAGCAGATATATGAAGGAGCAGCACAATTGCAAAGGATACACGAGATAAAAAAGAGAGTGAAAGCTGGAAATGCATAAAGCGGTGCAGTAAGTTCTCAGGAATCAGTGATGCAAAGGCAGGAGGAAAAGAACACTTTGAAACAGACTTAACAGGCACACACAGGGGTATTGGAGAACAGGCGCGAGAGAGATTGAGGTATTTGTATTGAGATTCACAGACATTTATAGGTATTCACTGTGAGATAAACATGTGCGAAAAATTTAACTCTTTTACTACCTGAAAACATTTTAACCTTGAGATTTCTGTACGATTAGACCATTTTATTGACATTAGGAAGTGTCTATGGAGGTCAGAAGATTAATGGCCACAGTGTTCGTTATTTTAATCCTTACACAAGTTTTTGAAGCTGTATGAAGTCACCAAATAACAAGCAGAATGAATATGGAAGCGCGTTGTGGTGTTCAAGAAGTTAAGCAGTGAAACGATGATTTTGAACTACCAGTGTATTGAAATGATAAACAAATAACAGGAAAAAAAGATAGAAAAAGAGCGAAATAGCGTAAACACAGAAGAATAAAGAGAAGAGAAACACAAATGATATTACTAAAACAAACTGAATTATCAAATAGTGATCAGGAAATAAATAGTATCAAGACAGATGGAAATAAAAAGCACACGCATAGAATAAAGTATGGAGGAAAAAATGTAATATGAGAGTATCAGAAAAGCAAGAAAAAAAAGAAAAATAACGACGATTTGAAGACGTTGTAGTGTGGTGTGGTGTGGTGAAGGATGGCGAAGCAAACAACACACTAACAAAATGAACCTAAAACTACTGAAAAAAAAACTAAAAAATGAAGTGCAATAAAATGAACGGAAATCAAGGTGAGAAAAAGACGCACATAAAAGGATCAATAAATGATAAAATATTTGAGGAGAACTTGTAAATAAAAAATAAAAAACTCAATCTCCAATACAAATCGTACCAAGACACGACAAGCGAGAGAGAGAGAGAGAGAGAGAGAGAGAGAGAGAGAGAGAGAGAGAGAGAGAGAGAGAGAGAGAGAGAGAGAGAGGAAAAAAATTAGAAAACAAACTTATAACACAAAGAGAAGACAAACAGATACAGGTACAGATGATATCCTACATGCCTCTTAGAACCAGAGAGGTAAGCAAACACACACACAAACACACAGACGGACAGACAAACAGGATAACAATGCACAGGAGAGAGAGAGAGAGAGAGAGAGAGAGAGAGAGAGAGAGAGAGAGAGAGAGAGTTCCAAGTATCTAATCCCTTAAGAAACAAGACAATTCCTTGAAAACTTTACATTTCAGGGAGTTTTATCCATGAATTTTGTGCTTACATATTGAGGCTGGACAAAGGAGAGAGAGAGAGAGAGAGAGAGAGAGAGAGAGAGAGTCTAGTTAAGCCTCTACTTCCTCTTATTCTTGTTGTTCTTCTCGTCTTGCTCCTTTCCTTGTTCCTTTTCCTACAAGAGCTTCGATTTCTCCTCCTCCTCCTCTTTCTCCTTCTCCTTCTCCTTCTCCTTCTCCTTCTCCTTCTCCTTCTCCTTCTCCTCCTCCTCCTCCTCCTCCTCCTCCTCCTCCTCCTCCTCCTCCTCCTCCTCCTCCTCCTCCTCCTCTAACCTCCGCCTGTTTTTCTTCTCATTTTTTTTCTGTTTTTCCTCTACCCTCCTCTTTTCCCTTTTCCTCTTCCATCTCCTCCTGCTTCTCTTCCTCCATCTTCTCTTTCTTGTCCTCCTTCTCCTCCTCCTCGTTTGACCGAAGCCATCCGCCGCTAGAAACGTCGTCTCACGGTAGTTGTAGAGTTCGGGGAAATTTCTCAAATAGAGCTGATGTTATGGAGGCGGTGGTGGTGGTGGTGGTGGTGGTGGTGGTGGTGGTGATTTTGTCATATGGGATGTTTGATTTATTCTTTTCTTTTCCAGAGTATGTGTTCGTCCTCGGCCTTGGTGAGTGTTGCAGTTATTTTGTGTTTGTCTCTGATATTTTTTTGTTTTTCTCTGTATTTCTTTTTCTCTTTTTTATGGTTACTGTCCCATTGAATCGTGAGTACTGCATTTTCTTAAAGTATAATGTGTGATGGTTTCATTACATTTAGCCTTATTGAATGGGTTTTATCGACAAATATGTGTAGATGTACTTCCGAACTTCCTTACTGCTGATGGAGGGTGTATATACAGACATGCCTTGACACGATATCAGTTCTTCTCTCAATAAGCTGGCACAACCTGGCCTAATCTCTCTGTTGTACCTTAAGATTCAGTGTCAGTATACCCTCTTAATATTATGAAATCGGTTGAGAGACAAAGCTAATGTCTAGTGACTATAATCTCCACTATATTGTATCCCAATCTTAGAGTGAAAATTTAATCACGTAAAGGATGTCACGGAGAGGCGTACCTTAGCTCGGTGCCTCGGCCTTGTAACCTTCACTCCATTTCCAGATTTTGTTGAAGAAGAGGTAGTTACGTGTGGTATGAAGAGTAGTGTTTAAGACTAAGAATAACTTTTAAGATAAAGAATTTTGTTCCAGATTAAGAGTAATACTTTAGATTAGGAATATCGTTTTCCAGAGGTTCAGAGTAACGTGAAACAGTAAGAGTAATGTTTGAGGAGATAACATGAAAGATTAAGAACAATGTTTTAAAGATTAGGGATCATTTCTTCTGAGTACCAGACCCTGGACCGCCTGAGGTGCATCCTGCGCTCATCTTACACTTTTTAGAAAACTTTTTCTTCTATTCTTGCTTAAGAAAATTGAGCCGAGATTCTCTCTCTCTCTCTCTCTCTCTCTCTCTCTCTCTCTCTCTCTCTCTCTCTCTCTCTCTCTCTCTCTCTCATGTAGTCCTCTTGGAGTATCGTATATATATATTAAAGAAAGGCAGGAAAAGGTAAATAGTTTAAAAAAGGTCGGTTATATTTGCAGTTTTGTGATTCGTATTCTCATCAGATAATTTATTTATTTAAAACTAATTATGGAAATCAGGATGCGTATATTTTTCCGTTCATGTTATTTTGTTTGACTTCTTTTATTTTTCGTTTCCGGTACAAACACTGACAGCTCTGCCTCTCTCACAGCAAACAAACTGGCTGGAGTTGCTGACCTCCTTTATCATACCAACGCTGTGTATTTGTGTGTATAGTGTTTGTGTGTGTGTGTGTGTGTGTGTGTTGTCTTTTCCTCTGCTTTCCACGATAGACATTCCCATTTTCCTTTAAGAGATGATTAACGCAGATTTGATCGTCATGGCATGGAAGGTTATGCGTCTCTTTTTCCTCTTAGATAAAAAAAAAGCATCGTTAGGGCGATTAACACTGCGTCGTCTTCTGTGTCTACATAGTTTGCTTCTGTATACAAAGTCAGCCGTTCCTATTAAGGCTGGATTGGTATCATTCCGGGAGCGTGTTCATCTCTGCTGGGCTGCGGCATGATAGACTGCTAATGGAAAGGCCAGCCCTCGTCGAGGAGGCAGGGAAAGGTGGGTAGCAGCGGCAGGCAGGCCGGAATATGGGCCTTCCGCGCCGGCCTCCGTGTCCCAAGGTGGCAGGCCAGAATAATCGATGCGTCAGGTGAATTCAGCGCCGTGTCCAATGGTGGTGGAGGTCCCCACCTGGCGCATATCCATACCCGACTCCAGCTGGCTTAACCTTCTTCCATGGTAAAAGTTGTATTTGCTCCCTCGCTTATGCAAGTCTAATCCCTGTAGCGGGAGTAGAGTCATTTGGGTTCACTGCGTGCTGGATTCCCTTGATACCTTGCTGTCTCCCCTTAGTCACTCCCTGCCAAAGCTAAGGAAGATGGAGTATATTCGTCCTCAACTTACCGATTTATCGTTGACGTTGAACACCCTACAGGAGAGCACCGCCGTCTGTCCCGCCTGCATGGTGATGTTGCGCGGTAAATTACGGTCGAAACTCGGTCCCGGGGGAGGTCCCACCGTGGAGTCATCCTGAGGGAAGTCCAGTAGGCGGGCCATGCCATTTGGATTGTCACCAGCTGCCCTGCTGCCGCGCCCCGCCATCTCCCGCACCGCTATCACTCGCCGCACCCCGCTCTTCTCGTCCACCCTGAATGCATATCCTCCCTCCTCGCCTCGCGCCGCGGAAGTGCTTGATCTCCGCCTCATGGAGGACTGCGGCGTCTGCTTCTGGCGGTGGTGTTTGTGATGTTGATGGGAGGAGGATATGGAGAAGCGGTTCGAGATCCATTCTCCATTTACATTCTTCCCATTTTCTATTCTCTCTGCGTCCTCCTCTTCCTCCTCCTCGACCCCCAGCCTGCCGCCTTCTATTTCCCAGCGGTGGAGGTGGTGGTTGTTGTGGGTGAAGTGGTGGTGGTGGTTGTGGTTGTGGTGGTGGGAGGAGTGTTGCTGGGGGACGCGGTGGTGCGGGTTGTAGGTCTCGCCGTGCCACTGGTGAGGAACGGGGGTGTGTTGGGGCCTCAGGTACGGCAGTGTTGAGATTTGACGGCCTGGAAGGAACAGGAAAGGCACTCAGTTAGTTTTTACTGTTTTTCAGTTGAGAGGTGCAATGATCTGTGCTTTGTGAGGCGTCAGTCAGTCAGTGTTGTGAGCGATGGACGAGGGAAAAAAATGTTAACACCTATTTGATGCTTTCCTTTCGTGTTTGTTCTTTATTGTATACAGAGGAAGAAGACAGTCATTCTTATCTATTACTGCAGTAAGGTCAGTATTTTTTAACGATAACGATGCAGTGTTTCTTTGCCTCTTTTCATCTCTCCCTTCTCTTTTCCTAATTATTCCTCTCCCCTCTGTTCCTTTCCCATCCTACCAATATTGTTCTCTTCCTTTCTTTCTCTACGACTCTCTCCCGTTCCCTGCTAATATTGCCCTCCCCCTCACCTTCCCTACGTTATCAAAAAGTGTTGCAGTCCTGGAATAAATTGTATTACGTTGAATATAATTATCTTACTTCTGACAAAGGTTATATATATCAGTCTCCTAAAGTTATCGCTCACTTGGAAGGAAAACTCTTTTATGCACCAGAAATTACCATAAGCAAATACTCATTACGTGTCTATTTATCGTTCTACTGTATCAATTCACTTAATGTTATTCAGCAAATGCCATCGATGTTTAAAATTCAATATATCGCATCTATTTGTTATTTTCAATCGTTTACGTCTAATATTATATGTATGTAATTCTCCATCGCACATTTAATCAGATGGCATTTATGTTGTGGAGTTTCAGCTGATCAAGTAAAAGGCTTCTGACAAAATCCATGTGAAGCAGCTGTTTGTCGGAGTGAACTTAAACAAAAGTGGCTGGTTTTTATTTTTTTTTCTTTTTTTTTTTTTTTTTTGCCACAGTAGCCTTGGATTATCTGAAGTCCCTTTGTCATCCTCCTACTCCAGACATGTTTTTTTTTCTCTCTCTCTCTTCTTGCTTCTACTATTATTTTCATTTATTTTTTCCTTTCCTCGACTTTCACCCTTCAACAGGAAACCAGGAAATAATGACGATATACAAATAGAAGGATTCTCAAATTTTCTGCTCTAGGCGTTTGACACACACACACAAAAAAAAAAAAAAAATAAATAAATAAATAGATAAACAAAAATAAAAATAAAAATAAATAAATAAATAAATAAATACATAAATTAAAACAAAGTAAATGAATAAATAAATAAATAAGAATAAATAAATACATGAAAATAAAAAAATAAAGAAAAAATAAATCAAGAAAAGCCAAATAGAACAAATAGTATCTCCTTCGTTATGGCGTATATATTATTTTTTCTGCATCAATTTTTTTTTTCCTGTGTTGTTTTAAATTTTCTGTTTTAAACTCCAGAGTAAAGAGGCTCTGCATTACATCAAGCTTATGTTTTTTAAGCCAGATTCCAAGGCAGCCGTGGTTGTAATACTAAAGGTAAATGACAACACATGCTGAAAGAACACCACACCACTTTTTTTGTCTTGCTTTTCTTACTTCCCACTCACAAAAACATATTTCACGTCCTAATTAAGCAACACTGAACTATACGTGTTTTGAGTATACAGTGTTTTGTTCCTTAGCATCATACACACACACACACACACACACACACACACACACACACACACACACACACACACACACACACACACACACACACACACACACCGCGTAGTGTAGTGGTTAGCACGTTCTGTTCACAATCAGGAGCGCCGGGTTCGAGTCCCGGCGCGGCGAGGCAAATGGGCAAGCCTCTTAATGTGTAGCCCCTGTTCACCTAGCAGTAAATAGGTACGGGATGTAACTCGAGGGTTTGTGGCCTCGCTTTCCCGGTGTGTGGAGTGTGTTGCGGTCTCAGTCCTACCCGAAGATCGGTCTATGAGTTCTGAGCTCGCTCCGTAATGGGGAACACTGGCTGGGTGACCAGTAGGCGACCGAGGTGAATTACACACACACACACACACACACACACACACACACACACACACACACACACACACACACACACACCTCCAGCAATAATTTTAATTGAATTTTTCTATCTATCAATAAAGTAGAAAAACTATCATATTCTTTAGAGAGAGAGAGAGAGAGAGAGAGAGAGAGAGTAGGTAGTGGTGTACTGGTGTGTATATAAGGTAATGCATCTGATTAACATGCTGATAATGCTGCGTAAGTAATACTGTATCTGATTGGATTCCACCTTATCCACACACACACACACACACACACACACACACACACACACACACACACACACACACACACACACACACACACACACAGTGGTTAGAGCGCTGGCTTCACAAGCCAGAGGACCGGGGTTCGATTCCCCGGACGGGTGGAGATATTTGGATGTGTCTCCTTTCACGTGTAGCCCCTGTTCACCTAGCAGTGAGTAGGTACGGGATGTAAATCGAGGAGTTGTGACCTTGTTGCCCCGGTGTGTGGTGTGTGCCTGGTCTCAGGCTTATCCGAAGATCGGAAATAATGAGCTCTGAGCTCGTTCCGTAACGTCTGGCTGTCTCGTCAGAGACTGCAGCAGATCAAACAGTGAAACACACACACACACACACACACACACACACACACACACACACACACACACACACACACACACACACACACACACACACACACACACACACATATCAATTCAAATATTCATTGGATTGAGGTACGCGTGTCATATTGCATTGACTTTTATTTTTCGAAGCTTTTTAAAGGTTGAATTTTGCTTCATCGCTACGTATAATGAGTAGAGAGAAGAAAAACGTCCCTTCTATGTCGTCTGTTCTACCTTGCTTTCTCTGTGGTCCTCATTATCCAGTGTAAAGGTGTGTGGGATGAATTAAGCTTCTTGTTAGTGATTTTGTCTCGTTTTCTCTCCTTGTTTGGCTGACGCTGAGTAAATAAGATGAAAGGGCTTGTTTTGAAAAGGTGACAATGGAGGAGCTGGGGTGGAGTTAGTACGAAAATATTCCTTGTCAGTAAGGGCGCTGCTTTTGTTGTTTATTGTCATTTCCTCGACTTTGACGGGGTTTTGTTTTAAGGCTTACCATCTCCCAGTTTGTCACCGTACTCATCCTCCCTCCTCATTTTCTCCTCTTTTTTTTTCTTTCCTCATGTCTCTCCCCTCTTATCCTTTTGCTATTATTCCTCTCCCTTATCTCATTCCCCGTTGCTCTCCCCTCTTATCCTGTTCTATTCCCACTTTCCCTTTAGTATTTCCTTCCCCTTCCCCATTTCACTTTTACCTCCATCCCTCTCACCACTTTGTTTGCTCCTATTTCTCCATTACTTTACTCTCTCTCGTTCACTCCTCATGTCTTTCTTTTTTTTTTTTTTTTTTTGCTTCTCTTCTCCCTCTTTTCTTTTCAAATATTCTCGTTTCTGACAATTTAGTTCCCCCGCATTTATTTTCCCTTCTTTCCTCTTTTTTTCTTCTATCAGCAGTTATGTATTCATCATCATTCGCTCTTGTTTTCTTTCTTTTGTTACTTTTATTTGTCGTATATTTAGTTTTCACTAATTTTTCTCTTATCCACATCGTCTCTTCCTTGTTTACCATCTCTTGTTCCTATCGCATATTTCTTTTCATATCGTTTTTCTTCCATCTCTTCTTCTCCTCTCCCAGTTTATCATCACACGTCCTTGTATAATCCATGTATTTTCTTTTAACCTTGTCGTTCATTATCTCCTCTCTCATCTTCTTGTTTACCTTTGTTTACCACCACGTCCCTTTACACATCATGCCTTTCTTTACAGCTGATCATAAGCGGCTCTTCAAACTCAACACGAGACGGATTCGTGACTTTTTACCGGCAAGATCTTCGTCTAAACAAGGTTGTCGACATAAATCGTGTTGTTACGTTCGTCTCTGTCTGATTTGTCCTCCGCTGTGGGCCCGATAGACAGACACTTGGAGCGGCGGCCGTATGTCTCCTTTCCCCACACTGATGTCTCGATACCCGCAGCCGCTACATTCCTGCGCTACACGGCTCAGGGGAGTGACGAGCAGTGTTGGTGGGCCACGTTCCGCTCTCTCTCTCTCTCTCTCTCTCTCTCTCTCTCTCTCTCTCTCTCTCTCTCTCTCTCTCTCTCTCTCTCTCTCTCTCTCTCTCTCTCTCTCTCTCTCTCTCTCTCTCTCTCTCTCTCTCTCTCTCTCTCTCTCTCTCTCTCTCTCTCTCTCTCTCTCTCTCTCTCTCTCTCTCTCTCTCTCTCTCTCTCTCTCTCTCTCTCTCTCTCATGACGCCGGGGAAGACCAGTTTATTTTCTTTCATTACACATTCCTCTTTAATTTTCTTGTGTTTATTTAATTAATTAGAGTTAGCCTTTTTTCAGGACTTGTATTCGCGAAAGCCATTTTGTTATTGCTATTTTTCTATTGCTTTGTTCCTCGCCTAGTAATTAGCTCTTATTATCCTGAAAGGTATTTGTTGTAGATTATTTATAGAAGCGGGATATTTTATTACTCATGATTTGCCTGCGTCGCTACTCGTGATTTGCATTTTAATAAGTTTCAGTAAACCTTATCGAACAATTGACATTATCGTCCAGAATTACATTACCTGATCGAATTACTAATAGATCTTGTGAATTGGTTGTTTATTAATGAGAGTACTTTTTATTAATTGTGTGTGTAATTCTGTCAAACATTTCTATAAATGTTTCTTGGAACTGTTATTTGGTTTATTGTTTTTCCTCTTTTTTTTCTAAATTTCATCTACTTTTGTACAATATAGTTTCATTTATCCTATTCTTTTTTAATTTCCACTTGATAAAAACTTTCGATTTTATTCATTCTTGATCATCTGCATTAATCATATTTCAATTTTAGACTACCTGAAATTTCCATTTAATCTAACTTTTATTCTTTCAGTATCAAAATCTTCAAAGCTCTCATTTCATTAGATCCAGTTTTTTTCTTGCACATTCTTTATATATATATATATATATATATATATATATATATATATATATATATATATATATATATATATATATATATATATATATATATATATATATATATATGATCTTCACATGCCACTGCTCCTCACTTCAGTTGGTCAGATGTGTATTTGTCTCCCGAGTTGATTAATTATGTAGTTCCTAGATTTCTGTAATTTCTTTTTCGAATATGAGGGACACTTTTCTGCCTTAAAGTCTTAATTGCTTGTTGGGGTTTGAAGGTTAGAATTACTGCTTCCCTGAATCCTTCCCCTCGAGCTGCAAGTCAAGTTGGGAAAGAAAACTATCTCTCTCTCTCTCTCTCTCTCTCTCTCTCTGGGTCTTAAATTGCTTTCTGTTACATTCTAGAGGTTTGTTTGATTATAATCATAGTATATTGTCATCTGTCTGGGCCTATACACACACACACACACACACACACACACACACACACACACACACACACACACACACACACACACACACACACACACACACACACACACACACACACACACACACACACACACACACACACACACACACACACACACACACAGGAGCAGTTCCAAGTATTGTATATGTCACCCTTATGTACACACTGCCTTCGTATATATACCTACGTTGCAAACGATCCACACACACACACACACACACACACACACACACACACACACACACACACACACACACACACACACACACACACACACACACACACACACACACACACACACACCTCCGTCTTTGTTTACACCTTCACTCCCTCAAATTTCATTGGGGCAATTAGATTCTCCCTTTTCGCATTCCTCCTTTTCCTCTCTCTCTCTCTCTCTCTCTCTCTCTCTCTCTCTCTCTCTCTCTCTCTCTCTCTCTCTCTCTCTCTCTCTCTCTCTCTCTCTCTCTCTCTCTCTCTCTCTCTCTCTCTCTCTCTCTCTCTCTCTCTTTCTCTAGTTAAATAGCGTAAAATTGGACTACGCATACAAAGTGAGAGAGAGAGAGAGAGAGAGAGATTTTTCTGTTTAATTTTTGTTCACTTTTACGGTAGAACATTCCTGCATTTCACTCTTGATCCTTCACTGTAAGTAATAACATCACGAACTGTCATGTCTCTAATTCATTTTCTAACTCTTTCTTTCTGACAGGTTTTTTCTCGTCAGCTGGAGAAAGGTCACGTGTATTCCTTAATTAAACAAAATATTACACACACACACACACACACACACACACACACACACACACACACACACACACACTACCTATTATTCGTCATATATTTGTGTTTACTCTTATGGACTTGATGATGAGTAACGTATATATATATATATATATTCAGCTTCTCAGGAAAGGAGGTCAAAATATCTTCAGTCAGAGTGCGTATCATAATTTTCTGAAGTACTTTTATAGATAGAATAAGAATGTCAGACAAATTTATGTATCCCACAAGAATGCAATGACACGAGTACTTGGAAATGTAAGGTGGCGATTTCTAGTTCAATTGCTGCCCCATAAAGAATACATGTTATATTTTTTTCATGTTCCGGAACAGCTGAGATCAATTTTCCAGGCCAAATGACACCAGTATATTGTTAGTCAGTGGTCGTAGTCACGTGTATAAGCTTGTTTACGTAATGAGTCAGGGAGCTCGGCAGAAAGAATAATACAATGATTCATGAATAGATTAAGTAAATAAGGATAAATAAATAGATATGAGCAGGACAGTATTTCTTCAATAAGTAATTTTTATATCCATAGTAGTTAACATGTACGAGATTTATATCCATTATTCAATTAGTTTATGTAATTCAGATTAGATTAACTACATTCATAATTTAATCCAGCTTTTGATATTATTATTCATTTCGTGTTGAGTTTACTTTATTTGTGGAGCTTGGAAGGCATGCATGTCTTTTAATTTGGTGTGTTTAGCAATTTATATTTCTCTGTACCCAGCTGTCTACTTACATGTCTACTTATTTACACTACTACTTACCTACTCTATCAGTCGATGTATTTATGTCCATATCTCTTTCTATCTAGTTGAATCATATGTATCTGATTGTATCTGTATATATTTAGACCTATGCTATCTATCTTTCTATCAGTTAGCCTGTCTATTTATCTATCAATCTATCTATATACATTTATTTGTTTGTGTACCTATCAGTCGATTAGTTTATCTATTTATCTATCTATCAGTCTATCATTCAATAGATTTACCTCTTTTTTACCAGTCAACCTAACTAACTACTTATGTATCTACTTATATACCTACGTACTTATCTGTCTGTCTGTTAACTAATCACTCTATACAAATATCTGGTTACTTATTACCTGTCAGTCAGTAAATCTACCAATTTTTCTATCAATCAATCAACCAAACTAACTACTTATCTCTCTACCTATATATCTACCTACTTATCCGCCTATCCGTTAACCAATCACTCAGTACATATATCTACTCATTCATCAGTTTCCTTGTTTACACATCATCTCACCTGTGTGCTTCCCATCCACGTACACGGCGTCGGCATTGCTACCCTCTGGAAACGATGAAGACGCGCTGCTGGAAGATGTGAAGGGCGTGGCCAGATGGCGCGCTTCACCCTCCGCAGCGCCTGTTGGGGAGAGGAAGAGAGACACGGCTGTTAGAAATATAGAGAGAGGGAGAGAGGAAGGCAGGTATGTGAGGGGATAAAGGAAGGGGTCAGGTGTGCTTTGCGGTGTGAAGGAAGGAAGTGAGGATGCCGGAAAGTCGCGGTAGGGGTGTGGAGTAAGTGGGGAGGGTGTTAGTGTGTGGAAGTGGAGGGAACTGTATATATGTGGAAGGGAAAGCGACAGGAAACGTGGAGGAGGAAGGAAGCAGGGTGGTCAGTGTGGAGAGGGAGAGAAAGGGAGAGAGAGAGAGAGAGAGAGAGAGAGGGAATGTGAAGGGAGGAGAGACTAACTGGAGGAGTTTCGAGAGGGAATGGAGAGGGAGAGGTGAGGTGACTTGGGATTGAGGTGGAGATGTGAGGGAGATGAAAAGTGCTGGAGTGAGAGAGAGAGAGAGAGAGAGAGAGAGAGAGAGAGAGAGAGAGAGAGAGAGAGAGAGAGAGAGAGAGAGAGAGAGAGAGAAAATATGGAATTGAATGTGTGTATGTGTGTGTCTGTGTGTATGGATGGAAATAAAGATCTAAAAAAAGTAGATGGAAAAAATAAAATGATAAGGACTTGAATATGGAAGGACAGAGAGATGGGAAGATGATGAAGAGACACTGAAAGATTATATAGAAGAAGGAAATGTATGGAAGAAAAGTATGGGGAGGGAGAGAAAGGAGATGTATGTATGTATGTGTGTGTGTGTGGGTGTGTGTGTGTGGAGGTGAGGGGAAAGGAGGGAAGGGATGGACAAGGGCACGGGGCTTACATACCAGGGCCTCCCAAGGTAGTAAAAGTGAATGAATACATGAATTTCTACTGCGAGAATAACATTGTTTTTTTTTTTTTTTTTTTTTTTTTGTGTTTGTTCCCGGCGACTGCGTAATAGAGTAGCAATGTTTGTGTGTCTCTATTATTCCATTTTTTTAAGTACTAGTGGGTAAACATATTTCTCTCTCTCTCTCTCTCTCTCTCTCTCTCTCTCTCTCTCTCTCTCTCTCTTTCTCTTTCCAGCAGAAAAATACAGTTGTTTTCATGTTTTTTTATTTCTTTCGTGGTGTTTTTTTTCTCTTCATCATTCATACCAATCCTTTAGTTCTTTTATATTCCTCTCTTCTCTTTCTCCTTTATTTAGTTTTATTCAGTTTTCGTTAGTGTTTATTTGTCTTTTCATTTTTTTCCTTATTCTCTTTTTTTCATTATTCAGTGTTATTTATTTTTTATTTGTTCGTTTATTTTCTTATCCAAGTTCTTTTTTTCTGGTTTGTTTTCCTTCACTCAAGGTGGTTTTGTTCTATTAGCTACACTTGCCTTTTTTTTTATATATAATTTCGGTTTTTTGTCTCATCTTATTTTCATTTTTTTTTTTTAGTAATATTTGTGTTTAGTTTGGATATCATTCATTACCGTCCATTTTTTTCCCCTTTTTTTCGTTGTTGACTTATTGGTTTATCATTTCTACCCTTCTTTACTTCTGTTTCCCTTTCCGTTGTTTGTCATTCTTGCCTCTTCACATTTTCTCCCTATTTTTCATTTCTTTTTATTAGTCTTTTCCTTTTTTTTCATTCTTTATTTATTGGTTTTATTATTCATACCCTTCCTTACCTTTATCTCGTACTTCATTCCCTTCTGTTTCCTTTCCTTTCCGTTGTCCATTTACTCATTTGTCATTCATGCCTCTCTACATTTTTTCCCCATCCTTCATTTCTTTTTATTATTCTTTCATGGTATTTTTGCACATTTATCATTCATACCTATCAGTATTTTTCTTTTCTCTTTCCTCTGTGGTATTTCCCTTTTTTTTTTTTGTCCTTCGTTTTCCTTTCTCGTTTATCTTTTACATTTATTCTCGTTTTTATTTAAAATTTTCAGCTCTTTTTCTTTTTTGTTTTATCTTTTGTTGGTTTCCCTTTTTTGCATTTATCAGTCATGCCCGTCTTTCTCTTATTATTTTTTTTTTTTAGTTTCTCTTATATTTTTCATTTCTTGTTCGTACATATCCTTCCTTCATTTTCCTCTTTATGTTTCGTCTTTTATCGTATTTTCTACCTGTATATACCTTCATTTATCAGCCATGTCTGTCTTTGTCTTATTATTCTTTATTTTCTCTTATTTTGTTTTAATTTCTTATTCGTACATATCCTTCCTTCATTTTTCCTCTTTATTCTTCGTCTGTTATTGCATTTCTTTTTATTTTTTTACCTGTATATAGCTTTAGTTCATTTCCATTATGTCCCTTAGCTAATGTGTCCTCTTATATAACCTAACCTAACCTAACTCCTTTATTTCTTCCCATTATTTTCCCTATATCTTCATCTTTTCACCATAGTACATTCATATTTCTAGTTTCTTTTTTACATTTTCCATTAGATTTTCACCCTTCCACTCCCATTAAAACCAAAAAAAAAAAATTCAGGCTTAAAATTCATCTCCTGTACCTTTTCTTTTTTTTATGCAAATTTTCCCCCTTTGTGCTTTATTTCCCTCTTTTTTTTTTCGCTCGTTTCTCAATTAGGATGACAAAAACAAGAGGCTTTCTACATATAACAGTCGCTGGCAAACTAACTTCACGCTGGAGTGCATTGTGGCAATTGAATCTGCCAGAGAGAGAGAGAGAGAGAGAGAGAGAGAGAGAGAGAGAGAGAGAGAGACGTATAGGGGAAGGAGGTAAGGGAAGTTAAATAAAGAGACGGAGGGCGAGACACACGTTGAGGCTGAGAGGAAGGAATTCTGAGGACCTTGTCACAAAAATGAAAAATAAATGATAGAATAACAGAAAACGGAAGCGCAAGTTGCATTTCGTGTACTACTATGGGAGTGGAAATGTATTGAACGAGAACACTTTCTAAAATATTTCCTTTGTTCTCTTTTTTTTATTTTCTTCCTAAATGTTTATCTTTCCTCCTCTTGTTTTTTTTAATTATCCCTCCTCTCTTTCTTTTCTTCCTTTTCTCCCTCCATTTTTTTTTCTTACAGGAGAATTCAAGATAAAAGTAAAAATATCAGAATAAATTAAGGAAACGAAGAGGAAATGATTAATGTATAAATATAGATAATGAATATATACGAATTGTAATGGGAATGCAAATGAGTTCAGGTGATAATTAGTTGCAAGCAAAGTGTATCCATGAATTAATTAGTATGTTATGTGCTGATGTATACAGAATGGATTATATATGTAATGAAAAAAGGAGATTAATATATGCGAGAGTAATATTTATATTGGTTCATAAGGAGAGCAAGGAGGATTACAATACATAAAACCTGTTACACTCTCTCTCTCTCTCTCTCTCTCTCTCTCTCTCTCTCTCTCTCTCTCTCTCTCTCTCTCTCTCTCTCTCTCTCTCTCTCTCTCTCTCTCTCTCTCTCTCTCTCTCTGTGTTTTTTTCTTTTTATAGAATAATGTAAAATACGAGTATATCTTGTTATGAACAGAAGATTGGCTTTTGTTCATTCTCCTCCTCCTCCTCCTCCTCCTCCTCCTCCTCCTCCTCCTCCTCCTCCTCTTCTTCCTCCTCCTCCCTCATAACATTGGCAGAGAGCAGAAACTTGCCCCCGTAAAGAGAGTGCATTGCGCGAATCAATACATTTGAATCCACAATAGCCTTGGTGCCCTCGCTGCTGCATGCTATTTGTACATTCCTGGCGAAAGGTATGTGTCAATAATGCGCCTGATAGCAGCACCAGGAGGAGGAGGAGGAGGAGGAGGAGGCATGAGGAGGAGGGGAATAAGGAGCAGTTTTGGAATATTTATTGACCTGCAAACGGATAGAGTCGGAAGTCAGCCGGGGTGAAAACGGTCAGGAGAAAGGAAAGAAGGACGAATATTTCACGTGAGCGTTTGAACGTTGACGCGTGAATCACGGAAACGAGCGTCAACTCCCTTGTGACCCCCGGCGTGAGGAGGGCGAGGGTGAATGGGCGGTGATTGTGTGGCCTTCAGCGGAGAGTGACTGGTAGGAGAGAAGCGCGATGGTGGCGACTAGTGATACATGAAAAAAGGGTATAAAAAATGGGAGAGCGAGTCGTGTAGAGGAGTGAACACAGCAGGAACAAGTCATCAAGTTAGTTGACATGAGGGATGCAAAGGGTAGTGACAGTGTGCGGTGGCAGGGACGTGATGATGAACGACAGGTATTGATAGGCACAGGGAGGGATATACTCGCAGTTGTCGGTACAGGCATGTTGATTGGCGGTGGCCGTAGGTTTGGTGGTGGTAGGAGATGAGGCAGGGAAATGTAAATAAAAGGAAAATGAAGGGCGACCACAAGAAAAAATATCCTAAATCTGTCTTGTAAGTATTTCGTTGTGGTAGAGGGATTCCCCAAAAATATCCTAAATTCCTCTTGAAAGTGTTTGGTTGGCATTACAATTTTAAGTTTGCGAGTAAGCATCGTGGTGGAGGGAAAAGTAGCAACATCACGCTGAAATATCCTAACTTCCGTGTTTATACTTGTACAAACTCTTTTTTTTATTACTACTTTGTTTTGTATGTCTGTCATTTTACACTTAACAATATTGCCATAAACGTGTTAGAAATATTCCAAAGTAGTGACATGTTCCTTTCATTCCTTTCTATTTAAATGTTTAATCGAAATACTTCCCTTTTTCCTTTCTTTCCTCGAGTTTATCACATACGTAGTCAACAGATGAAGATCGTAAAAATAAAGCATCTACTTAAAACAAAGTAATACCATAAATAAATCACCGTAGATGAACCTGTCTTTGTTAAAATACACTCCATAAACTTGACTTCTGTTACCATGGTTACCTTCATTAATTTCCCATCCCTTGCCGCTCCATGGTAATGCATGGCAGCGCCTCAGGTATGTGTGGACCTCGGGTTGATGCACCAAGGCTCACACATTGTTAAGGGAGCCACAGTTGTAGGAAGGTAGATCTAGTTACTCACTATTGGTCCTGTACCGCTAATGTTACTGCTGCTGTTATTACAGATATTACTGCTGCTGCTACTACTACTACTACTACTACTACTACTACTACTACTACTACTACTACTACTACTACTACTACTACTACTACTACTACTACTACTACTACTACGATGTTGCTGTAGCGCATAAGTCCCTCCCAAACTGGTGTGTATCTCTATCTCAGGGACTCTCTCTCTCTCTCTCTCTCTCTCTCTCTCTCTCTCTCTCTCTCTCTCTCTCTCTCTCTCTCTCTCTCTCTCTCTCTCTCTCTCTCTCTCTCTCTCTCTCTCTCTCTCTCTCTCTCTCTCTCTCTCTCTCTCTCTCTCTCTCTCTCTCTCTCTCTCTCTCTCTCTCTCTCTCTTCTCTCTCTCTCTCTCTCTCTCTCTCTCTCTCTCTCTCTCTCTCTCTCTCTCTCTCTCTCTCTCTCTCTCTCTCTCTCTCTCTCTCTCTCTCTTTTTTTTTTTTTTTTATGGTTTCTTCTGTGGCGTAAATCTAAAGTCTCCCCATGCTGTTGCTTCCTCTCCTTGCAGCTGCCGCTGTTGTGGTGTGCCCTATAGGGACTCCCCAGACACGAACCTTCTCTCTCTCTCTCTCTCTCTCTCTCTCTCTCTCTCTCTCTCTCTCTCTCTCTCTCTCTCTCTCAAACACTCTCTCTCTCTCTCTCTCTCTCTCTCTCTCTCTCTCTCTCTCTCTCTCTCTCTCTCTCTCTCTCTCTCTCTCTCTCTCTCTCTCTCTCTCTCTCTCTCTCATTCTCTCTCTCTCTCTCTCTCTCTCTCTCTCTCTCTCTCTCTCTCTCTCTCTCTCTCTCTCTCTCTGGCACACAGCGTAGAGGACTTGAGGTCATGTCGCCTCCTCTAACAAAGTCCCCGGCCTCAAACGATCTCTTTTCGCGGTACTTGGCTTAGCTCTGCGCCGTGTAGCTCTTACCGCGACGAACCAAGTTAAGGCCTCTATTTGTTTGGAACAACTGTCTCTGTCTGTGTGTGTGTGTGTGTGTGTGTGTGTGTGTGTGCGCGCTTTTATGTATTATGTATATATGTACAGTAGTATGTGTCAAGGGAGGGACGTGTGTGGCACCAAGAATGAAAGGGAGTGGTGAGTAGGGAAAGGAACCGGAGTAGGAGGAGGGAAGAGGAGTAGAGGAGAGGAAGGAGGTGCGAGATGGTTCAATGGTTCACCTTACCGTAAAATTTGTGGCCGGGAGACAGTGAAGGATGGGCGGCCTGACGGGGAGGGAGGGAGGCGGACCACTGCGGCTTTTGAACCAGATGGAGGATTCAGCTCGAAATACTTCCCCTCTCCTTTTTCCTAGCCTTGCTCTTTCCGACATATTTTTCTTGGGCTTCGGAAATGCATCAGGTAAAAAAAAAAAAAAAAAAAAAAGAGTCGAGAATGATACATGAAAATCAATAGTCATACTCGGTTTTCCTCTTCTATTTTCTTTTTCATCCTTTTATCTCGTATTTTTTTTTTTAGCATGTAAAGTGTACCAAATAAAAAGAAAATAAATGCATATATAATCAAAATACTTCCATCTTTCCTCTCTGTATCCTGTTTTCTCCTCCCTTACATCCCTTGGCTTCGAAAATGTTGCAAAAAATAAACAAAAAAAGTAAAAAAGAAAAGATAAATGTAGGTAGGTCTCTATGTTTACTCTCTTTTTTCTCTCCCTTTATCCTGAGCGTCTCAAGTGTTCATCTCGTAAAGCTCTGAATCTCCTTTTCTGTTCACTGAGAGACGTGCACTTCTATTCCAAAACCGAACCCCGAACCAGAAGCATAAAACGTTCTTTGCTCAGGTAAACAGGGGAGCATCGCCTCACTGTGTGTCGTTTACTATTTTTCCTCCTGCAAGCGTGCGATAAGAGGAGGAGGAGGAGGACAAGGAGGAGGAGGAGGAGGAGCAGGGGGAAGGGGATGAAAAATATAAAAAAATCAGACAGGGAAAGGAGGTACAGAATCAGCAGGGAACGAAGGAAGGAGAGGTGATGGGAAATAAAAAGAAGGGGAAAAGGATTATAAGAGAGGAAGGATAGATGGTTGTAAGAGGCAGATATCTTCCCCCGTCATGCCTCAGACGAGCGGGTAACAAGGGTTTGAAGGGTGAGGAAAAACGATCTTCTGGAGGAGTTTAAGAGGAGGAGGAGGAGGAGGAGGAGGAGGAGGAGGAGGAAAGGAAGAGGACAAGGGGAGTTCCTATATTCAGAAAAAGAAAATGAGACTAGATTCTGTTTCTTTTCTGTCTATTTGTCTCTCTCTCTCTCTCTCTCTCTCTCTCTCTCTCTCTCTCTCTCTCTCTCTCTCTCTCTCTCTCTCTCTCTCTCTCTCTCTCTCTCTCTCTCTCTCTCTCTCTCTCTCTCTCTCTCTCTCTCTCTCTCTCTCTCTCTCCTCCTCCTCCTCCTCTACCATCATCACAGCTCCCAATTCCTCCTCCTCCTCCTCCTCCTCCTCCTCCTCCTCCTCCTCCTCCTCCTCCTCCTCCTCCTCCTCCTCCTCCTCCTCCTCCTCCTCCTCCTCCTCCTCCTCCTCCTCCTCCAACTTCTCTTCCTACTACACTTTTTTTCTCTCTTCTTCGTAACCATCCCTCCTTTTCCGTGTCCTTGTCGTTTTGCTTCCTTTTTGCTGCAGAGGAAGAACCTGAAGACACATTCCTGAGGGCAGGGTGGGTAGGGGTGGGCGGGATGGGCGGTGGTGGGCGGGTGTGGGCGGGGAACGGAATCTGCACCATGGTTGTGTCTTAAAAGTATGCTATTAGAAAGTAAACTGTTATTATTTTTTTTCCTGTTATTATTTTTCCTTCATGTTTCTTATTTTTTTCCTTCAGTCAAAAATTTCTGAGGTTTATATTGTAGTTTGTTTGGTTTTGTTTTTGGTTTTGTTTTGTTTAGTTATGTTTTATTTTTTTTTTTTTTCTCTTTCTATCATAAGTCGTTATTGTTTCTTTTTTTATTCCATATCCCGAGTCTTCTTTTCTTCAGTTTCACTCTCTTTTCCTCTGTTTCTACACCTTTCCTGTGTTTTATAATGAATATTTTCTCATTCCATTTCTTTTGTCTTTTCCTTTTCTCCGTTTCACTATTCCTTGCCTCTCTCTCTCTCTTCCTCCACTTTCCCAATTCTCTCTTTCTTTTCCATTACCATCTATTGTCTTTCTTTTCCCGTTTTCCTTTCTTTCTTTCCTGGAATAAGAACACAAGTCTTTTCCTGTTCTCTTCCTCTCGTGACTTCCCTGTAACCTGTTTCCCATCCCCAGAGTTTTCCCTTCAATTTCTTTTCTCGTTTTCTTGCCATTTTTTCCTCTCTCATTCCCTCTCAGCAAAAATATACAGTCTTTCTATCTATCTTCCCTTTACGATTCATTCCTACCTTCTCTTTTCCATCCTAAAATAGCCCTCCCATTTCTACTCTACCTTGCTACATTTTTTGCCCTCCTCCCTCCTCTATTCTTCCCATTCTTTCCCCTATACAGGCTACAGAAAGGAGCACGTCCCTTCTCTGAGTGCTCACGACATTGACTGGAAAATTTGCTTCCATTCTCAATTTGCATTAATATGGCATTTCTTAGACAACCATAGTATTAGATTAAGCCAGGAACAGCATGTATGTATGTGTGTGTTTGTGTGTGTGCGGTGAAGGAAAAAAGACACCTGCGTTTTCTACAAGGCACGTGTTCTTACCCAGCCATTACATCCTTGGGGCAGGAAGTGTTGTGATTAATTTTTCGTTGTAATCGCAGAAATCATAAATTTTCTCTCCCTGCGGCGTGTGTTGCTTGGAATGCATACATAATTTTGCCAATTTTTTTTTTTTTCTCGCGATGTTTATTTCTGCTGGTTTTCCTCTTTTGTCTTGGCCTTTCTCCTTCATAAATGTATTTCTTCTTATTCTTTTCATTTATATATTGTATTCAGCCTGATCTTTCTTATCTATTTCCGTTAATATGTCCTTTTGTTTGTGATTGTTTTTCTACCTTCTTCTATTTTCTCTAGTGTCTGATGGGGAAGTGCAGTGTATTGAATCGCAGCCAACGTACATGACCATCTATACAAATGCGAACAGTAGAGGCAAAAGCAGTAGTACGAGTAAATATTCTTTTAACCTTTTCATTGTTGCAATTATTCCTCATCATTCAAAGCACTGTAAAGAAAAAAAAAAAAAAAACGTTGCCATGGACACAGACAGAACTTAGTGCATGAAACAAACACTTGCTCTTGGCTGATACTAAAATAGAAAAGAGAATATGAGCGTTAGAAAAATTCGTACATAACAAGAGGGAGGGAAAGAAAACAGCAGAGAAAAGGCTAATGACAAAAAAGTACGGGATGTTGATATTGTGTGCCCCTCTCAACTAATAGTACAAAAAAAAAAATAAACGTTTAGAAAAATACAATGCAGTGATAGCGCTGATAATAATGATACGCCATGGAAATATATCATCTTTACAACTACCCATGAAAACACTTAACCAGGAGGAAAAAGGTCAATGTAAAGAGAATGTAAACGTACTCCCTCTGGTTCGTGCATCATTGAAGCGGCGCGTGGTGCAGTGTGGGCCGCACGTTCGTGGGTACATAACACTCATGAAGCTATTACTCTCTTTTTTCTCTTTGGCGAATGGCTACTGTATTTAGTTCATGGTGGTAATGACTCCAGTGATGCCTACAGAGTGTCTGATGATACATTCATACATACATACATAACAGAGAGAAGACAGACAGACATACACAGACAAAGAGATGCATACAGACAACTAGAAAAACAAAAACAGACAAACATAGAGCTAAATATACAGACAGTTAATCATACAAGCAGAAACACAGACAGACAGACAGATAGACAGATAAACAGACAAAACAGACAAATAGACATAAAGATAGATGCACAGCTAAATATACAGGCAGTTAACCAGACAGACAAAAACACACAGACTGGCAGGTAAACAAATAAACAGACAGGAAAACAGACAAATAAACATACAGATAGACACACAGCTAGGTATACAGACAGACAGACAGACAAAGACACACACAAACAGACATATAAACAGACAGAAAACAGACAAACAGAAATAGATCTATACAAAGCTAGATACAGAGAAAATTAACCAGAAAGACAAAGACACTGACAGACAGACAGACAGAGAAACAGATAAAAAGACAAAAAAAAAAAACAGACAGATCACCTTACACTTTACCACTGAAAGAAAGAATGTAAAAAGAAATCAGCGGAAAATTACGAAGGGGGACCAGTAAATGATTCAAATTAAGAACAGTAAATGAAAAGAAACTATGCACGTACACTGAGGCGAGTCAATTGTGGAAGAAAGACTGAAGAAATGAAGCTGACTGAAGAAAACGACAAAATGATGAAAGAAAGAAAGGAAATGGACAACTTGCTAATTTTCTGCGATGACAAAAAGTTCTATACACTGCTCCGTCTTTTAAATTAATAGAGGAGGAGGAGGAGGAGGAGGAGGAGGAAGAGGAGGAGGAAGAGAAGGGAGTGAAGTAAGAAAAGAAAGAAATGGTAATGGAGAAATGAAGGGTAAAAGCACATGCAAAATGGAGCTAGGGTACGTGAAGCGAGGGAAGAAAACAAAAATTGTGAAAAACTCTCCAAATGACTCGAAGCATGGTGTAAGAGAGAGAGAGAGAGAGAGAGAGAGACCGAGAGACAGAAAATGAATGAATACAGAATACAAAGTGCCGTGAATTCATGGATAAACTGAGGAAATATTTGAAAAAGCGTAAAAAACTGTAAGATTTATATGACTAAGTGATATGAATGGGGAGCTTTGCGAGGTGTGTGATGGGGCGATGAGCGATGGCCTGCGTGTGCGTGTGTTTGCGAAGCGAGGAGGAAACAGGGGAATAGAGGGGAAGAGTAGGAGGGAGAAGATAGGAGAGGAGGAGGATGAGGAGGAGGAGGAGGTGGAGAGAGAATGTAAATAAACAGATAGATAAATGCTGAGGGTGGAAACAGAAGCGACAAAAAGCTATTACGCAAATCTCACTTTTTTATGAATGTATTTAAACAATTGACAAATTTCACTAGAGAAAAAAGAAAAAAAGAAAAGTGTAAGGCGGAGATCACTCACTTTATGTTGTCAGAGAGAGAGAGAGAGAGAGAGAGAGAGAGAGAGCATGGCAACAGGCACCATGAATTCCTAGATTTTAAAAGTAAAGGAGAAAAGTTTCCATCGTACACCTGAAAAGTTTCCTCTAAGGGTTTTCTAAAGGGAAGGAGAAAGATGCCGGATGATGAGAGGAAGTAAAGATAAGGAAGGAAAGAAACGAAGAAAAAGAGAAAGAAAGAAAGCAGGAAAGGATTTGAAAAAAAGCATTCAGAGAGTAACATGAATATAAAAGAGAGAGAGAGAGAGAGAGAGAGAGAGAGAGAAACAAAGAAACAACTTACAGACGGTGAAGCATATAAAAGTTTGAAAGGCAGCATTAATAAGGAGAAGGACAGGGCAGTGAATAGAGGCGAGAAAAAAAGATCATGAAAGAGTAAAAGGTTGAAGAGGTCAATGAATGTGTGTGTGTGTGTGTGTGTGTGTGTGTGTGTGTGTGTGTGTGTGTGTGTGTGTGTGTGTGTGTGTGTGTGTGTGTGTGTGTGTGTGTGCTGCTGAGCAAAAGGGATGAAGTAAGAGAAAAAAAAAAAGAGACTGAAAGGGTGTGCAAGAAAAATGTAAGCAATGAAAGCGAAACACACACACACACACACACACACACACACACACACACACACACACAGAGAGAGAGAGAGAGAGAGAGAGAGAGAGAGAGAGAGAGAGAGAGAGAGAATATGTAGAAAGCAATCCTATACTATTGAATTTCTCCCCATTCAAGAAAGTCTCCTACATTGAGTGACACAAATAAATAAATAAATGTCTTCATACGTCGTAAATCGACAACGTTCAGCAAGTTGTCTCAAGTCGTTGGAAAAACTCTCTAAGTTCAGCAAATGGAGGCACGAAGAGTGAGTGGCGCTTGTGACTCTTAAAATTAAAGAGAAAAATGCAGGAAGCTCTTACGAGTCAACTGCCATAAAGATATTCAGTGTCCCTTCATGAGAGAGAGAGAGAGAGAGAGAGAGAGAGAGAGAGAGAGAGGTTGTAGACTCACACAATGCCAGACAAAGAGAGCGAAGAAAAAAAGAACTGAAGTGAAGATAGTTGAAATGCCACTCACTAAAGTAGATGGACTTAAGAATGGATAAAAATAAATAAAAATGACAGATAGAGAGACGGACAGAAAGACAAGACGACAGACAGGCAAGCATTGTTATAAAAAGACAGTGTAGTAAACAGATAGACAGACAGACAGGAAGATAGAGAGGCTTAGAAGCGGACAACAGGACAGACAGGCAAACAAACACGCGGACAGCTTCATTGCTCTGTAGTAGAAAAATCACATTATTTTAATCTCATTAGTAGGAGAAAAGAAGATTGACCTTTTAAATACGATATGTTTACAATGCAATTTGAGGATAAAAAAAAAAAAAAGTACAGGAAACATCACAAATTGATAAGTACTTAGAGATATAAAGTAATGGAAATAATTGTAATAATGCGATACGGTGTAAAAGGAATGGATATATCAACGGATGAAATAAAAGCAACACACATATTTTCTACGTGCTATTACATATGAGCGGGCGGTGAAGGCGGCGCGGCGCGGGACGAAGGGCAAAATTAAACACAGAATTGAAATGGAGACATAAAAGCGCTGAATACAAAATTGAATCAGCTGTGACGAGAGTTTGTGGTGGAAACGTTTTGCGTGAGAGATGAATACGTGAGGCGGGGCGAGTAAAGCATGTCAGGAAAAGAGACGGCCAGATTGTGCCTCCAATACACGAGTGTCAGATTGAGGTGACTGAGGAGACGTGCCGCTGTCCTCGTGTGTGTGTGTGTGTGTGTGTGTGTGTGTGTGTGTGTGTGTGTGTGTGTGTGTGTGTGAGAGAGAGAGAGAGAGAGAGAGAGAGAGAGACAGACAGACAGACAGACAGACAGACAGACAGACAGACAGACAGACAGACAGAGAGATAGAGAGATAGAGAGATAGAGAAATAGATAGATGGAGAGAGAGAGAGAGAGAGAGAGAGAGAGAGAGAGAGAGAGAGAGAGACAGACAGACAGACAGACAGACAGACAGACAGACAGACAGACAGACAGACAGACAGACAGACAGACAGACAGAGAGACAGACAGAGAGAATAACTTGCCTTTTATTAAAGTCAAACGTCTTCCTTCATTCTAAGCATCACGAAAGGCAAAAATTATATGAACGCAAGACAAACTGCAATCAGACTTAGAAATTGATCCTACTCACCAAAGGGATAACATGAAGCACTTTGAAAATATCATGACAAAATTAGAACAACATGAGATTAATCTTAAATGAATCGTGACTGAGAGAAGTAAATAATGAGGAAATTCCCAGCAGTGGCCAGCGACTCTTAATCTCTTCACAGTCATTACCATAAGCGGACTCCATTGAACTTAAAGACGCCAAGGAAAGAGTGAGGCTGCCTATCTAAACTTACCCTCTTATCTTCCCTCCCACTAAAGACTCACCTGAAGCTTATACCGATGACTCGTGAAAGAAAAATAACACACAATAGAAAAGAAAAGGATTTAAATTAAGTTTTGATGTATAAATGTTTGTAAATATGTTTAGAAATGCAATAAAGAAGAGTTAATTTCTAAAGTTTCAGAACCTATGAAAGGAAAGAATAAACGATGACTGGGCATGATCAAAATTTAGATGGAAAAAATATGCAAAAAAAAAAAAAAGATTAAAATAAATATATAAAATTTTAAAAAATTGCAAAAAGGAAAATAAATCTACTAACATCCATTTATTTTTGTATTGGGATCAACGTAAGTCTTCCCTTTTGATAGTACAGAAAAGAATGAATAGGTAGGAAGTGAAGGTGTTTGGTGAGGATGAAGAGATGATGATGAGAGTGATGTGACGGCGGAAACATGTTAGTATTAAGAAGGGTAATTTACTAATGGGGAGAGTGATGGAAGGTGTCAGTGTAAGGGGGAATAATGACACACACACACACACACACACACACACACACACACACACACACACACACACACACACACACACACACACACACACACACACACACACACACACACACACACACACACACACACACACACACTTGATGAAGAAGTTAATGTGAACAAAATAAAAGAAATGAAAGAAAAAGGAAGAAGTATGTTTATTTCAATTTCTTTTTTCTTCTTTCTGGAGTTTCTGATGAAGATTGAAGGAGAGAGAAATGCGATTAAGGAATAAAAAAAAATAGACAGAAAAATAAATACGAGAAGAGGAAAAGTAAAAGGAAAGAATTATACAAAATGAAATAGGAGGAGGAGGAGGAAAAGGAGGAGGAGGAGGAGGAGGAGGAGGAGGAGGAAAAGGAGGAATTCATGGAGAGCAAAGTGGGTGCAAAGTAGGTATGAATAAAATAAAAACACAAGGATTGCAAGAATAATGGATATGAAGAGTTCTTTTGAGACAGCGAGAGAGAGAGAGAGAGAGAGAGAGAGAGAGAGAGAGAGAGAGAGAGAGAGAGAGAGAGAAAAGGCGCAGTTTCATTGATGGGAGGAAGACTTCTAACGTCATCATCCTTTTCTCGAGCGACAACTATTGATATACTAGAAGCGATTTGATGAAAGAGTGGACGAGATGATTTGACCAGCCAGTGACGTCAGCTGCTCAAGAGACACCCACGTGAAGCCAAGGAAAAATGTTATATATATAAAATACTCGAGTATCATTTTTCCACTCCATAAAAAGAGGAATATCCATTGAAGTTACTGGGTTTTCTTTTTTGAGCCCTTACTTTTTACAGCTACCGTTCATATACAGACTTATTCAAAGGTAACCAAGGAAAGGAAAATAAAAGAACAGTGATAATATTAATGATAGATACTCACATAAGGCTGAGTCTTTAACCTGTAAGGGGACTGGCAAATAAATGGGCTTTTTTCTTATTTTTCTACTCCCTTCGGCTAGCTTCCCCTCTTACATAAAAAATAAATAAATAAATAAATCCTCCTATTTCACGCTATCGGTGGAAACATAGAGCGCAGTGAAGTTGTTGTGATAGGACAGTGAAAAGTAAAACTAGTGAGCCTTTCTTTTGAGATGCGGCGACACAGTGAGGGGAGTGAGGGACGGTGATGGGGCCTGAGTGAACCTTTGCCGCGAGGGAGGGAGAAAAACATGCTGAGACTTTACTCCGGAATGTGTTAATTAGATCATTGCCACATTCTCTCTCTCTCTCTCTCTCTCTCTCTCTCTCTCTCTCTCTCTCTCTCTCTCTCTCTCTCTCTCTCTCTCTCTCTCTCTCTCTCTCTGTGTGTGTGTGTGTGTGTGTGTGTGTGTGTGTGTGTGTGTGTGTGTGTGTGTGTGTGTGTGTGTGTGTGTTCCTTCCTGTTCCGTCCCCTTTACTTAACCTCAGGGATTCACAACTTAACGTCCAACTAACGCCCTTCCTTACACAAACACATTTACATATATATTTTTTTTATTCATGTTTATGTTTGTCAAAAGAAAATATATTTTTTGACCAATTTAAACTTTGCGTCACATTGTATCCGCCTGAGGAAGCGTGTCCCTCTCTCTGTCTGGTTTTGTGTACATTATGGGCCCTTTAAAAGTAAGGTGTGTTCTCTTTTTTCCTTTTGTCTCTCGCGTAATGTCATTGTTAGGTGTGGAAGTGTTGCTGTTGTTGGTGGTGGTGGTGATGGTGGTGGAGGCGGTGGTGGTGGTGGTAACAACAGCAGTAATGAAATAAGGTATAATGGCAAGGATAGTTATAGTACAGTTTTGGTAGTAGCAGTGATGGTAGTAGTAGTAGTAGTAGTAGTAGTAGTAGTAGTAGTACAGTATTATTAGTTGCTGTTGTTATTGTTCTAGTAGCAATAGTAGTAGCAGTAGCAGTGTTAATAGTGTTGTGGTAGTTGTACTTGTAGTAATAGTAGTAGTAGTAGTAGTAGTAGTAGTAGTAGTGGTGGTGGTAGTTGTAGTAGTAGTAGTAATTGTTGTTGCTGTTGTTGCTGTTCCTCTAATGCTAATGATGATAATGATAATAATGATAATAATAATAATAATAATAATAATAACAACAACAATAAAGAGTAACAATACAACAAAGAACAATAATATTCTCTCTCTCTCTCTCTCTCTCTCTCTCTCTCTCTCTCTCTCTCTCTCTCTCTCTCTCTCTCTCTCTCTCTCTCTCTCTCTCTCTCTCTCTCTCTCTCTCTCTCCCTGTTACATCTTTCTGTCGTCATTTTTTTCAAGATTTCTGTCGCATCATTTATTCATTCCGATCCCTTTCCCTCTGTCCTTCCCTCCTTCCCCTCTTCTCCCCATGGCAATCTTTTCCCCTCCCTCTCTTTTCTCCTCTCCCTCCCTCCCCTCCCTTCCCCCTACCTTTAGCTTAACACCTTACGCTCCACTTTCCCTTACTTTTCCCCTCACTCTCCTCCCCCTTCACCAACAGTGTTTCCCCCCACAGAATATTTAACTCGTGTGTTCCTTTCTCTCTCTCTCTCTCTCTCTCTCTCTCTCTCTCTCTCTCTCTCTCTCTCTCTCTCTCTCTCTCTCTCTCTCTCTCTCTCTCTCTCTCTATCTCTCTCTCTCTCTCTTTTCTCTATTCTTCTCTCTCTCTCTCTCTCTCTCTCTCTCTCTCTCTCTCTCTATCATCTCTCTCTCTCTCTCTCTCTCTCTCTCTCTCTCTCTCTCTCTCTCTCTCTCTCTCTCTCTCTCTCTCTCTCTCTCTCTCTCTCTCTCTCTCTCTCTCTCTCTCTCTCTCTCTCTCTCTCTCTCTCTCTCTCTCTCTCTCTCTCGGCTCAGCGCCAAGGGAAAGTAAGCAAGCAGAAATAAAAGCAGTTGCTGGCATATATTTCCCAGCGCGAAGTAAATGCTTTCAGGACGAGACACAAAGATAGAAGGCGAGCGAATGAAAACAATCACACAAAAAAAAAACAGAACTGGGGGAAGGAAGGAAAATTCAGGAAGTTTATTCGTGCTTGCAAATACCTTACAGATTGTTTACGTTGTTATTGTTTTATTTCTTTTATTCTTTGCTAATTTTATTTTTTATTTTTATGTGATTTGTACTTATTAACTCCTTCTTCACTGGAGCTCATTTTTATCATGGGTTTGGGTTTATGGAGGTCAGAAGGTTAATGGCCAGTCTTCACTAATTCATTCCTCACCTGAGTTTCTGAAGCTGTGTAAAATCGCCTGATAGTAAGATAGAATAAATATGGAAACGTATTTTACTGAAGGGGTTAATATACCGGGACACAAGGACCATATGGCGCTCACAAGGTCAGGGAGCGTCAACTGACTGTAAATTATGGGAGGAATAGCTATTAAGAAGGTAAGTAGGTTAGGTTAGGTTAAGTTAGATAGAAACGAAGATCGAAGATTAAAGGGATTGATTATTAGATGAATTCACAAATATGTTTATAGACCCCCCCTGCCAGCCATCCGCGCCAGCCTGGGCTACCAAAAGAACCACATCCACTTCCTGAAGGTGGATATTAACGGAGACGAGTGGAGTGTGATGGAGAAGTCATTATTTGAGGTGGTAGTAGTAGTAGTAGGTTAGGTTAGGCTAGGCTAGGTTAGATAGAAACTAAGATTGAAGATTAAAGGGATTGATTGTTAAGGTCGACAAATAGAATGATTAATAGCATAATGGATAGATCGATCAATGAATATATGTAATTAAAGAGAGATCGAGTGAATGAGAGAGAATTGTAGTTTATATTCACTTTCCTCCTATTAGAGTTTATTGTGGCAGGCTTCCCTTTTTCTCTTCGGGTGTGTATGCAAGTTTTGGTATGTTTGTCACGTTTTTTCTTCTTAGGTATGCCTTGCGGATGTTCCCTCGGGCACGTCCTCGAAGGGCAGGGGACGGGGGAAAGCATCGCGCCTTGCTGTGTTTTGCTTTCAACGTTGTTTTTGAGGTCGAATCAGATTAGTGTTTTTTTCGTCTTCTTTCTCACTCAAAATACTCTTGAATACATGGTGCATCTCTCTCTCTCTCTCTCTCTCTCTCTCTCTCTCTCTCTCTCTCTCTCTCTCTCTCTCTCTCTCTCTCTCTCTCTCTCTCTCTCTCTCTCTCTCTCTCTCTCTCTCTCTCTCTCTCTCTCTCTCTCTCTCTGTGTGTGTGTGTGTGTGTGTGTGTGTGTGTGTGTGTGTGTGTGTGTGTGTGTGTGTGTGTGTTTTCTCTTTAATTTTAATTAACCTAAATCATATGAACTTTGCAATTTCAAACTTCCATTTTTTTTTTTCTGTCAGATGTATCACACGAAAAACAATTATTGCATGTATACATTTGATTCTCTACGACCTTTACTTACTGTTCCTTTCTTTGTTTCCCCCACTTACATATATTACCACATATATATTTACACCTCTTCACATGTGTACGTATTACTTTATCCCTCTCATGTTTGTATATAAGTTGCATGCTTCCTGTGATGTAAGTGATATAATTTTTCTGTATTTTATTATTCTTTTTTTTCTCAGTCTGCCATTCTACCTTCCATTTTCACCCATTTTATATTTACGTCACAATATATTGCTGAATCACACTGATGTCTAAAGTATATATATTCTTTTATTATACTCATCATTTTGTTACCTGTAGCACTTTATATTACTCTATTACTTCCAATGTCTTTTTCCTTCAATTCACAGTCAGAAGTGGAGCATCTTATAGGTCTTAGTTCAACTGTATTTCTCCTTTCCTCCCGTTCTCAAGTCGTCTGATCTGTCGAGAGTCGCCTTACAAAACATGACAAGGGGAAGATTGCAAAGGGATTAGAGGGCACAGGATTGAGAGAAAGCGGATAACATTGGAAACTCTGAGCCTAGTATTGCACTGGACTTTTGGCGGTATCTCTTCGTATGTTAGTCTTGTTTTTCCTTTGCATAACTGAACCTTGGCATTATGGAAGTCATTTGATGGAAGGGAGGGCGGTAGGCAGCGCAAATATTATGTTCTATTACGAAAGTGTGTTTAGATTTGCATGTTGAAGAAAGGTTCTCTCTCTCTCTCTCTCTCTCTCTCTCTCTCTCTCTCTCTCTCTCTCTCTCTCTCTCTCTCTCTCTCTCTCTCTCTCTCTCTCTCTCTCTCTCTCTCTCTCTCTCTCTCTCTCTCTCTCTCTCTCTCTCTCTGTGTGTGTGTGTGTGTGTGTGTGTGTGTGTGTGTGTGTGTGTGTGTGTGTGTGTGTGTGTGTGTGTGTGTGTGTGTGTGTGTGTGTGTGTGTGTGTGTGTGTGTGTGTGTGTGTGTGTGTGTGTGTGTGTGTATATAAAACTTTGAATAATAGAAAAATGCTCTTACACACAGCCATGTAAACATTAAGAAACCTTACGTAAAGAACTATAAACACACACACACACACACACACACACACACACACACACACACACACACACACACACACACACACACACACACACACCTAAAGCAAACATACAAACGTGTAACAGTATAACTAACAGTTATAAGTCTTCCTCCCTCCACTCTCTCTCTCTCTCTCTCTCTCTCTCTCTCTCTCTCTCTCTCTCTCTCTCTCTCTCTCTCTCTCTCTCTCTCTCTAGGCTGTGTAACAATAATAATAAATAACAACAATACTAACATTAATAACGATAACAATAGTAATTCTCATAATATAATTATAATAATGTTAATAATAGCACACACACACACACACACACACACACACACACACACACACACACACACACACACACACACACACACACACACACACACACACACACACACACGTAAACTCAGGTAACAATGACTGAGATTGCACACACCAGCAGATAAGGGACAGTAATTGTGGGGTCCTTACAATATACGAGATATTGTATGCTTGTATGTGTGTGTGAGTGTGTGTGTGCGTGCGTGTGATAAATGAGACGTAGTAAGGCACATAAACAAGAAACAAGGAGACGTAAGAGAAAGACGAAGGCGAGGAGAAACGAGAACACCTGAGCTGGTTGAGGCTGCGAGGGAGAAAGATGAATAGAAGGAGGTGGGCACGACAGATGAGTTAAGAGGAGTCGAAATCAGGGCCAAGAGTGGACAGTGATATAGTGGTAGGAAGTCAGAGGCAGGGAGGGGACTAGGGAGGAACTGAGTGAGAGGGAGTCAAGGGGAGGGGAGAGAAGAGTGTCGAATGGAAGGGGAGCAGGAGATAGGTGAGGGCAGTCGAGGGGAAGGTGAGTTAGAGGAAGGGGGGAGGGAAGGGGAAGGAAGGGCAGGGAGCAGGGAGGGAGACTAGTAGTTATGGGCACAGTGTTATGAACGTGTTTGCTACCTGGTCGTCGGTCGAGGCACGGGATTTTGTCGACCATGTGAAAGCCCTTCTGTCTCTCCCCCTTTCCGCTCTCTCTCTCTCTCTCTCTCTCTCTCTCTCTCTCTCTCTCTCTCTCTCTCTCTCTCTCTCTCTCTCTCTCTCTCTGTTTCCTCCATTCCTTCGTTTCCTCCTTTCCCTATTTCCCTCGCTTTTCCCCTGTACTCCTCCCCTGACACTTGCGCCAGGCCAAACCCATGCAGTGAGGCTTTGCAAGGTTATATAAATCGTGATACCTCCCTCTGTACCTATTGTTCCCGGCGCTCCTTCAAGTGTTTCGGCATGTATAACTCGTGGCGCTGTCCAGAATGTAAAAGAACGGTTGAATACGAAGGTGGAATTAATGAATCTGGACAAGACGTCAATATGTGTATGGTTACTGTGAGAATTATAATGGAAAACAGAAAAGATAAATGGAAAGTGAGTTAGTTGTACTACGAAGAAATAAAAAGAATATCGTAACGTAAAAACTAAAGAGGAGAAACTATTGAAATACATAAAAAAATAGAAATGTAGGTCATATGTGGATTATGTTAATACCTGGAAAGAAAAAAAATAAGCATAGGAAAGGAGCAATTAGAAAAAAAGAATAGAGAGAAAGAAAGGGTAAAAAAAAGAAAAATGAGAGAGAAAGAGAGAAAACACAGAAAGACAGACACAAATAGAAACAAGAGGGGAGAGAAGAAGAACTTGC